>NW_024425119.1:28157565-28205503 GCF_017311325.1 Ursus maritimus
GTATATGATCATTCATAGCTCACCAGCTTCTACGTCAGCCATAACCCTCCAGATGATGTCTGACCACCCAGGCCTACCTTCAGCAAGAATCCTATTAGGTTGGTTTAGTCAAAATCCTCTCCCTTACCTCTGATGTTCCCTCTTAGTAATTTTCTCTCCACTTTGCTACTTGATTATAAATTCCTACTTATCCATATTGTATTTGGAACGGAGTTCAATCTCTCTCCCACTGCAATGGTCCCTACGTGGCCCCCCTTGAATAAAGTTTGTCTTACCATCATCAACAGTGTCATTAATATTTGTTTTTCTTCAACAACTTTGAAGCAGAATATAAACACCAGCTGATAAACTTATACAATAAACAAAGGGGAAATAAAAGTAAGAAAATGTACAAAGACCCGGAGGCCTCAGAAATAGCCCTGTAGCAAAAAAGGTCAGTGAGAGACAGTAAAATTTGTTCGGGGATTTAAAAAAGTAGGGTTACTGGACAGGGTAGTTCAAATAAATAGTAAAAATAGGAAACAGACTTTAAACACCAGCTAATGAACTTATATAATGAATAAAGAGAAGGAGTAGAATACAAACGCAGAACAATTCTCTTGGCAGGCGAAAGTGGAAAAGACTTTAGGCAAAGTCTTTACCTTTAGGTAAAGAAAAGGATAAATATTAACTTACATGGTAGAACTAGCATCTCACTATACATGCTGTGGGACAAAATGCCCTATTTTATTTTCAAAACAGGGATATGATCATCTGCTTAAGAAAATTACTATTAAGTCTACACATTCCTGGTCTTCTTAAGGAATTACTTTTTTCTTTTCATTATTAAATCTCATTTATTAAGCATATGTTTACCAAAGATGATCACATTTGCGAAAATACTAATGACACCTTATTTGCTTTTGCTTTGTAAGCAGCATATGAAATTCTAATAGTTGATCAACCATTTGCAGAGGCATGGTTATACATCTCCTTGTCCTGAAATGAGTTCTTAGATCTTTTCTCTTTCAGACTAAAATCTATCTGAAAATGTAATACCTGGGGCTCAATCTGGAAAGGAGAGACCTTGGGATTATATACAAGATTAAAAGCAAGAAAACATGGCAGTAAGATTTAAGGCAGTAAGATTTAAAGTTGAAATCTTCCCTCCTTATGCTCCTTACTTCCCTTTTCTGCTTTACTTTTCTTCACAAATCTTATCACTAATAGGTTACTTATTTTAATACTAAGTTTGTTTCCTCCTCCTTAAAAGCAGGGATTTTTGTTGTTTGTTCATTGCTAAACTCCCAGTGAATAGGACAATGCCTCAAATACAGTCGGGGTTCCATAAATATTTGCCGAATGAATGAATAATCTAATGCTATTAAATGAAATAAAGCTACTTAAATTAATAGTCTACTAATATGAAATAATTCAAGCAATTAGGATATTTTAAAGACATAGGAAAAAATAAGTAAACTGATGACTAGTCTATTCTGATGGAAAATTCTCATTCATTTCTGAAAAACAGAACACTCATTCATTTCTGAAAAACAGAACACTCATCTGGAAAGTCTGAAACCTCATAATGTTCGACATCTCTTCAAGAGTCACATACACCACGGATATAATTCTTTTACTTTACTGCATAGTTCTCCTTTCCAAATATGTAAAAGGATACTGCACTGAAAATTCTCCAGACCTCTAGGCTTTATGAATGAGACACCATGAACATGGTACCTGGAAAAATGAGACCTGAGTTCCATTCCTAACTGCCAGTAACCCAAGCTCAGACTCCTACTAACACATAATAATGCCACTGACTTCAGGGTTAGGCTATTTGACCTCAACCACTGCTTCACTAGGGAAGATGATGCCTACAAGTCTATCTTGCTCCTCAGAGTATTATCCTATCTCCTTTGAGGCCACCCCCCTTAACAGAGTCCAGTTTAAAGCAGAAGTGAGGTATCTGAGGGCTCTTTCATTGTGGAAGATCTTGTTACATTGGGTACACAAAACAAAAGTGGCTTTGAACCGCCTGAATTTTCAGAAGGCAACTAGAGAATCAATGAACGGAATAAAAAAGAATTAGAATTATGCCTTTTGACCTAAATGGCCCAAACTAAATAAGTAAGTCATATTAAGGTTCTTGGAAGGTGGCTTAAAAGTATGTTGTTTCTTTCAGATGACTTGTGAAAATATGTATTACAAAATTTTTGGTACTTATCTCTCTTTTCCATAGTACACACTTATGTTCATTATTTTAGGTTACAGTTTTAGGTACAGTTTCCAACTGCAAACGTAACAAAAGGCATTTGTCACCTTTGTTTTGAAGTAACTGATCCAGACAGTATGTATCCGTGGTTTAACAGTTAAGGGCTTGAGCCCCTGGATCAGCAGACCTAGGTTTGACTCTTAGTTTCATCACTTCCTAGCTATGTGATCTTGGAGCAAGTTGTTGAATCTCTCTGAATCTCATTTGTAAAATGGGTAAAACAATATAGGTTTTATATATAGGGATACGCTTGTAAAAAGAAGCTAATGTGCTCAGTGCAGTCAGCAAGGAAGCCAGTGCAGAATCCGCTTAATATTAGCGATTATAATCAGCAGATCAACTCCATAACCTCCCCTCTCTTGGCGTGGAGAAGGCTCCACTGGCAGGAAAAGTATATTTGGAAGCAGAAAAAAGGAAAGAAAAATAATTACTTTCATGCAGTGATGAAAATTTCTAAGTTTTCTGACTGAGATTTGTTAAGGGGTATATATTTATGACCGTAAACACCAGACTCTGAAAGGAAAAGCAGCAGCAATGTAAATGGTACTGTAACTGTTTTTCCTTAATCCACACACACCACTTTTTCCCTTTTGATGTGTTTGCTATCACTATAGCTTTCTCACATCTGGAACTAAATGAATCAATTATTCCGACACATTTAAGAAACATTTAAAGAACACCTTCAGCTAGGAAAATGGTAAGGGGTTCATTCCTTTCAGGTTATTAAAAATAGGGTATTAGCAGTACAAACACAAGGATACAAAAATATTACCACATATACATGCACCCTAAGAAATTCCAAGTATCACAGTACCTAGCTTAGAACACTGTTTATCAAATTAAACCAACTGTTACCATCACATATTATAGAGATAATTTTCTATGTTTTCCTTTTTCCTGACCAATAAAATCGTGACAAACACCTTAGGAAATAAAGAGGCAAGTACGAAAACTTTGCAACATTTAAATTAAGCAGTTCATCTAAAGAACAGAAACATCATACTTTTAAACCACTTTTTGGTTTAAACCATTAATTTGGGCCATTCAGAAGACATCATTCTACCTCTTTTTTATTCCCCTCACTGATTCTCTACTTACTTTCTGAAAATTCAAGTACCTCAACGCCACTTCCATTTTGTGCACCCAGTCTTTACCTCAGTCTTCTATCCCATTTCTTTAGCCACAGCCTGGCTTTTTCCTTTCCTCCTCTGAGCCACTTTTATAAGGTGATAGATGTTGTAGAATGTTAAAAGAATATTTTCAGGTGAGAAAGGGGCAAATGATTCCAACCTGTCCAAGGTTCCTAGTTAGCAGTTAAGAATGAACTAAATTCCAGAATTACTGATTTCCGATTCCAAGCTCTTTCTTTGCAACTTATTGTATTTCCCTTTAATACCTTCGTGTCCTTTCTTATAAAACCTTCCTTTACTCCTCGCTTGTTAATAAACACCTGTATGCACGCAAAATCAAGAATTCCCTTAAGCCCAAAGAACTCTTTTCACTGAAAAGATTCTAATCATATTCAGGTATTTTCTGAATGGAATCATCTGCCATAAAGAATGATAGGGTTTATCTTTATTTTTGATTGTTTTGTAATTTTTGAACTTGATACTTAAAAAATACAAAGGTGGTGTTATGGGTTGAACTGTGTCCCCTCTCAACCCTCCAATGGTATGTTGAAGTCTTGAATGCAATACCTATGAACGTAACCTTAATTGGTAATAGGGTCTTTGCAGATGTAATCAAGTTAAGATGAGGTCATCAGGGTGGGACATAATCCAATAGGACTGGTGTCCTCACAAGAAAAGGGAAATTTGGACTCAGACATAGAGGGACATGAAGACGAAGACAGAGACAGAGACTGGAGTTAGTACTGTTAGAAGTCAAGGAATGCCTGAGACCAGCAGAAGTTGAAGAAGCAAAGAACGCTCCTCCCTTAGAGGTCTTGGAGGGAGAATGGCCCTGTCAATACCTTGATTTTAGACTTCCAGCTTACAGAACTGTGAAAGAATAAATTTCTGTTGTTTTAAAAGCCACCAAATTTGTAGTACTTTGTATAGCAGTCCTAGGAAACTAATACAGGCAGTGAAAGTATAATTTTTCTAATTCCATTAGATAGTATTAGCATTTTATTTAGTTGTTTAAAGTGAAACTATTCCCAACTGTACATTACTTTAAAAAGGAAAGAAACCTCTAGTCTTTGGATTTTTCACATGATGGAATTAAAAGCCAAATACTAGTAGAATGCCAATCCATATTCCAAATGGATTGATTTGGTCTTTGAAGAAAGTAATCAGATCGATAAGATATTATAATGATTACAATATCCCATTAGAGCTGTACAGCACTGCACCCTTCACTTACCCCTTCAACCCACCGCTAAAGTGAAGAACGTGCTTGCTTACTTGTTATTAGTTGGTCCTGTTGCCAAGACATCGGACTGTAATTTTGGAAAGAACCCTTGCTCATATTTGCCTTGACCAATTTTCATATCAAGCAGATGTGGGTGGATTGCAGTGTGATCCATTTTCATTAGTCGCTGCTCAATTGATTGGGCTATAAATTAAATTTATAACAAATTAGAGGCATTTCATTGGCTTAACCTTAAAACAATGCTTCCTCTACTCATGCACCAAGGAACTCAATCTTTCTGACACCCTAAAATAGATTTTTATAAAAGCTCTTGAGAAATCAGTGTAATGTTAAGTATAAAAAGGTTAATTTTAAGTGAATACTAGATGACTAATTTTCATGGTATGTTCTGCCTCTGTCAAAAGCAGGGCAGCAGGGTTGAAAAATCTATAGCCCTGAAACAAGTTTCCCTTAAGTGGGATATTCAGTATTTTAATACTTCAATATTAAATATTTAAGAAAAATATTTTCTTAATGAAAATATGGTTCTAAGTACATCTAAGAAAGCGATGGCAAATAAAATACTGGCCTTGAACTGAAAGACAGGGAAGGAAAAGCAAGCACAATAGCCTTATATTACTTTATTTCTTTGTACAAAGACCCATTAAATATCCATAGTTCTCCATTGGTAAAAACAAGAAACAGTGTAAAGTTTATTACTTCGCTTTTAGCAACAGTCACATTCTCATTAGTAGGAGTCATTTAGGAGTGTTTATTAGATCAAGAGGGGTAATAGTACAATAAAATAAGCAGGCATTTAGAAAATGTCCAGAGGATAAGAAACTGACCTTTTGAAGAATAAAACAGCCCAAAAGTAAAAGATAGGAATTACTAACATTTCTATTTAAAACCACTTAAAGTTAGGAGGATATCCCAAAGACCCAAGAAATAGCGAACTATTTCTCTGGTAGAAAAATCTGATCTTAAATGTTTTTATGAATTTCCAAGAGAAAATATATTTGTGAAGCAAGACTAGGTCTTTAATCCTTTGCTTACAGATTACTGAAAGGGGAGAACAAGCAGTAATCGTGGTGGTGTCATGAAGAACACACTCTGGGAACTGCTAATCTTGGGATTTAAGAGAAGGAAAAAGGTACTTTTATAAGTATTTCATGGAACCAGTTTATTTTGCCCACTTCAATATAAGCAGATTGAGTACTGCTGGTTATTCCCCCATACATACTTTTAAAAACTTTCTTTTTGAGTGGAGATGTGTCTGTCCATGACATATTCCACACCTGTCAAAAGAACATGCTTAATACCATCTTGCGTGAGATTAATGCTTCACCTAAGCCAGTTGCTTGGGCTTGATGACAGCATTAAGGGATGTTTTTGCAGATATCACTATTAACTTCTATGACTTAAACTTTACAATATTAGATACCTACTTCAAACTTCCCTAATTTTTCCTTTATAATTCATATGAACTTATCCAAAACCTCTTGAGTTTCATTTTATTTTTAATGTGTAACTTGTGTAACTTCTCTTAAAACATAGTCCATATGGTCTATGTTGGGTGAAAGAATGCCATGTTTTAATGTGAAATGGTATTTAATTTTCAACAATGCCCTCTGGCTCTCCACAACCCTATCTATACTCTCAGTGCTTCCTAATATTTATAAAACACTTAATTAACAGATGGTTCAGGCAAAATAAAGCTTAGATTCATGGCATGGAATTCTTTGAAGTCCCTGCCAATTTTATGTTCCATGAAATACTATAAAATTCCATCTCTGCCAATGAATGCTTCTGTTCTCATGAAAGGAAAAAAAAAGTAGCTTCCGTTTTCCCGCTGGATTTAAAATGACAGAGAAATCCATCTGATACTGAATTATTCTCCTTCAGTCAGGAAGCTTTTTAAAAACAAAAAGCATGATTCACAACGAGTTACTCTAAACTCTTCAGTTTATACTGAAGATTGCCATGGGGAGCATAATGCAATGTTACTTTTCAGTAATTATACCACAAGTGAATACTGAATATTCAGAAATTATTAAATGCCTGCTTTGAGAGGTCATGGGCCTGTTAGATTTTCAAGGGTTTGTGCCAGTACTCATTTTCTGTGGTTGGTTAAGAAAAAAGAAAAACTCTGCATTACTATCAACTTGTCTTTCTGCACAGAAATCATGAGGTTCTGGTGCCACAATATCAACAGCAGATAGCCTCTGCCTAAAGAGTTCACCTGAAAATCAAAATTCTTTTTAGTTAAAAGCAAAACAAAAATAAAAGCAAAACAACAAAGGACAAAAAAACCCACACACAATAAAAATCAATACAAAACAACAAAATGCCAGTCTCTACAGTTTTTGTTGGGGGGGTGGGAGGAGGATAATTTTACCTTATGAAAGAAACAACAGCACCATTTATGGGGGATAGACACAGTCACATTCAGCTGCCTCCTTTTACTTAAAAAAAAAAAAAAAGTCTTTGATAAATTAGGTTCCTGGGAGACTACTGCTTTAGCCTAATCTCATTTTCATATGTTATACCAATATGGTATATTTTCAAGAGTATTACATAATTTCTGTGATGACAGTGGGAATGTCAAATTTTTTGAGAGACTGACAGAAAATCTATTTTAATTGAAAAGATTTTCTGGAAGCACACAAATAAAGGAATCAGTGCTTAGCTCCATTAAAAAAATTCTGTCAGGAAGGGAGGAATGACATTTTCGCAACAAGGCATTATATTATTCACATGGCTATTAAAGCACTGAAAGTCATACTATTCTCTGAATAGGCACAGACGATTTCATTCATTCCACTCCCTCAATTTCCAGAAACAGAGAGGTAACTGCCACTTCCTGAAGGAGCTCCAAGGATCTACCTTCGTAAGTGGGAATACAACAGAATGATGTTTCAGTGAGTTATCAGAAACCTCTTAAGCCTATATAAAGACATCATTTACATATTTCTTTCCTTAAATATGCTACAAATACAGCATCACCACTCCTGTGACTTTGATCTATTTAAATATAAGTGAGAAAGGCAAGCATGGCAACAGAGCAAAGAAACTCTTTCCTGCCTCTTTTTGCTCCAGAGGAAAACTTGCTCAAATAGCTTCTATATTAGAAAGGGGAAAAAATGAAAAAAAGGGGCACTCAGGTGATAGGTGTCAGTTTATTTGGGAAACAAAGTGTTAGGAACAAGGTATAAACGTATAAAATTGTGTGGATTGGTATACTTCACACTTTTTTTTAATGATTTTATTTATTTATTTGTCAGAGAGAAAGAGAAAGCACAAGCAGGGGCAGTGGCAGGCAGGGGGAGAAGCAGACTCCCCCCAGAGCAAGGAGCGTGACGTGGGACTCAATCCTAGGACCCTAGGATCACGACCTGAGCTGAAGGCAGATGCTTAACTGACTGAGCCCCTCAGGCATCCTACTTCACAGGTTTCTTTACTAAAGAAACATCTAATATGGTAGTAAGGCTTCAGAATTAGTCAACTCTGAGTTCAAATCATGCTCCATCAATCACTGGCTGTGCAATCATAAGCAAATTATTTAACCTCTCAGCTTTCTCACCTGCAAAATGAGGACACTAATAAAACAAAAGAAAATATGTCTACACGCCCTCATTGTTAAGATCAAATGCAAAATGTAAAACATGTGGTACGATGTGTGGCACATGGTAAGTTCTCAGTAAATACTGGCTATTGATATGATTATTTATGTAATGGATTACATTACTACCAGACAAGACTGGTCAAGACTCATGATTCTCCAAGGAAAAAACTGGTGTCAGGGTTGGAAAAACTACTTTTTTTTTTTTTTTTAAAGATTTTATTTATTTATTTGACAGAGAAAGACAGCCAGCGAGAGAAGGAACACAAGCAGGGGGAGTGGGAGAGGAAGAAGCAGGCTCCCAGCAGAGGAGCCTGATGTGGGACTCGATCCCACGGTCTGGAATCACGCCCTGAGCCGAAGGCAGACGCTTAATGACTGAGCCACCCAGGTACTCCTGGAAAAACTACTTTGAATACAAGAATCCAGAGATTTAATTTCAATAAGTGAAACTATTAAAAATTAATGGCACCACTAACAAGTAAATATACTGTTATGTAAATTAGGCAGCATCTCAGATTTATTATTTTAAATTAATACTTATCTTTCCTTTAATGAAAAGAAAAGAAGTGAGAAGCAAAAAAGGCAACATAAGCAGCAAGAAAAATTTAAATTTTTTTCAATTAAGGCAATAAAAGAGAGTAAGACAAAATTCACAGCAATCTTATGGCTATATTCCATTCAATTTGTTACTGTTTTCCTCTTTCTTTCTTTCTTTCTTTCTTTCTTTCTTTCTTTCTTTCTTTCTTTCTTTCTTTTTCTTTCTCCCTCTCTCTCTCTCTCTCTCTCTCCTTCTTTCTTTTAGGGGTAACAGCAGAGGGAGACGGAGAGAGAAAGAATCTTAAGCAGGCTCCACGCCCAGCGTGGAGCCGGATGTGGGGCTCGATCTCAAGAACCTGAGATCAGGCCCTAAGCCAAAATCAAGAGCCTGATGCTTAACTAACTGAGCTATCCAGGCGCCCCTGTTTTTTCTCTTCTTAAGGGCAGAGGAATGTCAAATAGGAATGGAATGGACATTAACTCAGAGAAACAGAAAGAAACAAAAGTAAAGAAAGCACTTGATACAGTATAAAGGATTAACCATGAAGTCTAAACTGAAAATTAATTTTTGGTTTAAAGACCAAAAATGTGTAAAAAGAAACAATCGTGGATTTTAAGATAATTTTAAAAGGCATGACAAATATACCTGCTTCTTTTAAAGTGCTGCATTTCTGATAGATAGATGTCCTCAAGGTGGGTGCCCTTACATTATACAGTCTCATCTTCTCGATGCGAGAGTCAAAGACCCGAAGCAAAGAATCCTTCTCTTCCCACTGAGACATAATTTTATTATCAATAAAGGTGGCAAACATCTGTGTTTCAATGAAGCGTGAAAGAAATGGCAGGTAAGGCTCAGGCTGGTCAGACAGAAAGGAAGCCTGTAATGAGATAATTAGAAATTATTAGTGCAAAGAGACTATCTTTATCACTACGTGATAAATCTGAAAATTTGTTGGTGAGGTCATCTTTTAAAAATCGTATAACATGCAAAACTGATGCTTGATACTTAAAAATCTCAAAAAAAAAAAAGACTTCTCCTTCTAAAATCATGGAATTTAGGTCGCTTAGGCCTTTAGCACTGATCCTACCTTTCAAAACTGATTTACATTCTGGTCCTCATGATCATTAGGTAGAAACGAGGGCATCACTAATGAAACAGGGTGAGTCAGTTACTGCAGTATCATCAGCCATCCTCTTCACTTACCAATAATTTTGACCCCTCTCCCTGTGAGCTGTGATTTTTTTTTTTCTGCTCTCTATTCCTAGCCTATGCAGTATACCTCTGAGTCATAAGGCAATGATGTGATCAATGGATTCGACTGAGATATATACATAGGTAATAACCTTAAAAAAACATGGAATTTGTGCTTATGGGTGAAATCTTTTTGTCAAGTGGATGTTTTTCTAGGCCCCAACACTGTTCGAGACTGATGGATGAGTGCTAATTCAAGATCAAACTCCTTCCAGACCTGTGCTGATTAAAGAGTCTGGGCCTTAACAACTAAAAAAAGTATTGCCTGAAAAACCATCCAAAGCAAGCTGAGCCTTTGGAAAACATGTTCAACCAGCTGCACGTTCCTGCTACCAGCTTGTCTGGAGAATGGAATGGTTCAGTTAATTGTGATCAGCTCCTAATTCAAAGTGTGTTTTTTTTTTTCCCCCTGTGGTTCTTTAAGTCCATTTACAGGAATTCTAGTCACAGTTTGATGGTAGCTGAAATTTGGAAGTGAATTACTATTTTAGCTGCTGGGCTGCTTTTGCTTTTCACTCTTTTAAGTAGGCAAGCAGAAGCCAGAAGGTAAAAGATGGAAGGGTAATTTCTGATGTAAGATAAGTCTCCTTAATACTCATTGGCTTCTATTTTTCATTCTAAAATTAGGAAGCCTTTAAAAAAGTTCCTTATAGAAACCCGCTTATTCAATTTAAGTGCCTTCATAGTTCAGACATATTTACATAAATCCAAAGAGCCAGTGAAAGGTTCACAGTAGTCTCTAAAAATCAATTCACTTCTTCAAAAGATATTTTGCAGGTATATATCAATTTTACTTTTTCTAGAGCAAACACCTTCTTCCCACCCCTAAATGGGCCAGATATCTGGCTTTTGATATTCAGATCCTTATGGACTACAACACTTAAGTCAGCAAAGACTTGGCTTGGAGGACTAGCAAGCATGTGATAGTCCTGTACATTTTCCTAGTGAAAAATGAAATGATGATAAGCCTTCTGAAATCCACATGAAACTTTCATTTCTCTAGTGGTTATATAAAAAAAATTCCATTTATAGTTTGAAGCTACATAAAGATTAAGAAGGAAGAAAGTACCAGTGCTCAATTTAGATAAGAATTTGAATTGCCCCAAGGATAAATCATGAGTGTACACAGATTAGTTCCGAGTTGGATAGGAAAAAAATGCTTAAGCCTAATAAGAAAGGAACCTAAAAGCAGGAATACATTTGAAGAAGTGAAGGCTTCTTAATTTATTGAAAGTTTTCTCAAACATAAAATGCATCAGAACTTACTGTTGAATGTAGTTTATTATAAACTTCAACTTGAAAAAATGTCTGATGAAATCAGAAAATGATCTTTGATACTACCCACCTTTATAGAAAATGTTTATTAATATTTACTTGCCAAAGACTCCATAACTGTAGATTAGCCTCTTAGAATACATTAGCCCCTCTGAGAGGTCTTTCATGACACAAAGCTACCATCTAGCAAAAAGCCATAATGCATTCTAATAGCAATATGATGCCCTGGGAATCACAGAGGCAGGGGACTGAACTACACCCTAGTGACCTAAAAGAGTTAAAGCACACCTCTAAGTGCTTTTGTCTGGAAAACAAAAACAAGCAAAAAAACTGGTGGATAGTCCAGAAAATCTGCCAGAAGAATACTCTATAGTAAACCTTAGAAAGAAGCTTCAACTTCAGCGGGACAATCGAAAGCCAGTGTCATTTTCTGTCTTCCTGTCCCACAAACTTTGGAACAGAACCTTAGACTTACAGTCATAAAACCTAATTCATTCACTTTTTCTCTCTTTCGATCCTAAGATGAGATAAAACTTTGCCTTCTGAAACTAAAGTGTTATCTTTACATGGACAAGTTGAGATGTCATGATAGGATGAAGACAAAATATAAAAATAAGTTCTTAATGGGAAGAGAGAGGAAAAATCTGTGGCAAAAAAAAGTTAACAAAATCAGTAAGACAGCCCACTAAGAGCCATAAAAAGGGATAGGAGGTTTTTTTTTGTTTTGTTTTGTTTTTTTACTTTGTCAAAGTTCTGCATCTGTTCCCGGTTGGTCAGCCAGGATTCCATGTCCTGGGCAGTCTGAATCACAAACGCTTCATAATCTGCGAACATCTGCGTAAAGCGGTTAGCAAAGACCTCGCGGAGCTGCACATTGAGCTGGTAGTCCCTCAGTTCTGCCTCTTCACACTGCAGTTTTAAATCCTTTTCTTTTTCACTCAGTGTGGCAGAGAGGTCCATTTTTTCCACAGTCACACCAGTCCGCTTGGCCAGAGCTTGGAGGCGGGCTATGGTTTCATTGCCCTTCAGTAACTCATACATACTGATGTTGTTAGTGGAGACATTGCCATTCTTCTTGTCATTAACCAAGTCCTTCAGAACCAGATTCTTCAGCTTTGTGGCACTCTCACTGCAATGGAGGTTGCCCTCAGGAGGGATCCCAAACTGAAGCAGCACTTCAGAGAGTTCCTGGATAAAATCCACCTTATTGGGGAATTGTGGAAATTCTTCAGGCAGTTCAATAAAATGGTTGTCAATATCCACAAAACACAAATTAGCCTGAAAGAAAAAGACGTAATACAAAGGTTTTAAAGTAACATTTTTATATTCTAAAATATTCTCGTCAACTATTATAAACACAATCATAGAATACACATTGACTTTTTTAAAATGGAGATATAACTGATACATAACATTTTGCTTCAGGTGTGTGATTCAATATATATTATGAAATGATCACCATAGTAAGTCTAGTTAACATCTATCACCACACATAATTACAATTATTTTCTTGTGACTAGACCTTTTAAGACCTTACAATGCCTATATTTATGTTAACTTTCTGAAGGTTAAGAATTTTTATTCTTTAAAAATAAATTCCTTTTTCCAGCATTTTTTCCCTAGGTGAGTATTCTATATCATATTTAATAAAAATGGATAATTTTCTCTGGGTCTTAAAGCAATTTATTATAATCTAGACATGATTCTGTAATATATGACATCTCTTCGGCATTCCTAAATGAGTAAAGGTGCACATAGCTGTAGTACCTTACCACAGAAGGCACTGGGTAAAATGGGCATTGGATGAATCTAGTCGTAACTTTCTATGCCATTCCACTGCTCTGACACCATTTGTAATTTAGAATTAACAATAATTGCTAAATTTTAGCAGCTGTAGTTCCCCCAAATGGGATGAAATTGGCAAAGAACAATCCAATTCACAGAATATCCATAAATTTTCACTTTACCCAAAATTAGCTTCAACCTCTTAGCAAAACCATTTCAGAAGTTATTAGACAAACAGCAGGAGGCAGAAAGTGGTAGAGGCAAGTGCTTAGACAATTACAAATGATTACTCCTTGAATAATTAAGAGTTGATTCAGGAGATATTTTTGAGTTGAAAAAAAGAAGAAATAGAAATCAGTGGAAAAAAATTTTTTGAGTTTGCTTACATTATAGATTTTGAGTTTATATTGAATAAAAAGACTTTTAAATGTTTTCCAAGTGTTTATGGACAATTCAAGGGGCCAAGTACATGCACTAAATTCTTATTGTCCCTCACGTACGTGATTATAGTAGACTCCAAAACCATATTTTACTTTTAGTGTTCATACCCTCTTAATCAGAACAAGCCTGTCAGTGTAATGGAAGACTGTGCTCATGGACTGTGGAAGGGTGGGAGGCCAAAGGTATAGCCCATCACATAAAACTGTCCTGCCTACATGAGTGGCTGGACACAGGGCACAGGGTGGAAGTTAACCAACAGAATAGGAAGTTTCGCTTTGAGTTTGCCCCTCTCTCCCACAACCCTGCCACCCAGGTCAGCAAGAAGACAATTCACATTGCCCTTTGATCCTGTGTGGCAACGTAAGGTGAAAAAAGGAGAGCAAATAGTTGGGCTTTTATTTTTCTCTTTTGATCCCTGCTCTTTATGTCAAGTGCTAATGCACAAAAGTACAAATTTCTATATTTAGCTCAATCAAAACTCAAGACGTCCCCCTATCTAAAAACAGAGAATCAACAATTCCTCTCAAGCCTGAAGTAATCTCTGAATCCAACTCTTTAATTTTACAGATGAAGAAACTGAGGCCCAAAAAGTTAGGCAACTTCCTGACACCTGTTCCAGATAAACATCCTCAAACAGCCTAGTGGCTTAAAAGATTTTTTTCCTCCCATTTTCCTCATCTCCAACATCAGTAATTTCCTCTAAAATAAGAGATGAAGTCAAACCTTGCTGAAGACAGTATTGCTGCCTACAGCTTTCTTTAAATCCACATCTTTATATACCTATCTCTAGTCTCTAGAAAGCAGGATGTGTTGAAAGGCTTAGGGGGAGAAAGTAGGTCACTATAATTCAAATGGATGATTCAGTAACTTTAAAAATGGAAGAAAAAAATTTACTCACTTGCTAATCTAAATGTTAGCCAACCAACTCCCACCACACATTTTGCACTGTCTCCTCCATTAATGCCTTCCTGCTATCCTTTTCTATCCTTCTTCTATGAAAAGAGAAAATGCTTCATCTGGGAAATTTTAGAGCTCGCTATGCTCATACAGTCACTGCTGAGCTGAAAGGTAGGGCAAGGTGGACATTCCCGCACTACTGGCCTGTCTTCCTGTTCCCGTGATTCTCTCATACCCTCCCTATGACTGCTTAGATGCGCCCAAGTTGGGGATCTGATTACCACAAAGTGAAAACAGAATTAACTTGTGTTATGAAGACTTAATGAAGAAAAACCAAAAAGCCTTTTTTCTAAAACGAAGAAGAACTCCATATGACAGGGTATTCGGATAAGTCACTTTTTAAATTTTAATACCATTAAACTAAAAATTATTATCAGAAGAGCTCAAGAAATTTTATATACACAATAAAAAATACACCTAACTCTCAGTTTTACATTGTTTTAGGACTAAGTATTTCTATATCTTAGCTGATCAATGCTGCTCACACATTTACGGTAAGTTATCACTTCTAGCTAAAAATGAAAAACATGGGGCGCCTGGGTGGCTCAGTGGGTTAAGCGTCTGCCTTCGGCTCAGGTCATGATCCTCGGATCCTCGGACTGAGCCCCACGTTGGGCTCCCTGCTCAGCAGGAAGCCTGCTTCTCCCTTTGCCTCTGCTTCCTCCACTGCTTATGGTCTCCCCCTCTCTTTCTCTGTCAAATATATAAATAAAATCTTGAAAAAAAAAAAAAAAAAGAAAAACATTCCCTCAAAAGAAAGGCAACAAAGACTTGACGTTTAATCATTTCTTCTGCCATGAAGCTTTCCTATGTCTCTACCCTAAAGGCATTCGGATTTCCTCTGCATATATGCTTAGCTCATTCATTCCTCTTATTTTTTTAACCTGTTTTTAATATTTGTAAATGACTTATTTTGGAAAGCAGACATTATATCATTTATCTTAATGTCCTAAAGAATCCTACACTGGCAGTGTATGAGACAACTGTCTGGTGAATGAATGAATAAGGCTCAAGGAGGTAGCCATTTTGTGGTACCCCAAAAATGTACACAGGAGGAAGAGGTATCCAGGAATGTGAGGCCAGGGCAGCTCTCTCCATGCTCAGTAAGGGATATATTCTCAATGGCTGAAGTTAAACTGGCAAAGGGTAAGCCAGAGGAGAATACTTAAAATATTCCCATAGAAAAAATAAACAATAAAATATTCTTATAGTTTATATATTCTATGTAATATAGAATATAAGAATAAAATATTCTTATAGAATCTCAGGGTAAGATACAACAAAAAGTGGAAAAGCAATTCTAATTTAGTTTTTTGATTTTTTGCCCACCATTTACTGTAAAGATGAGCAAGAATGGGAGAAAGTGAGGTACCATTCTCTGCAATTCACCTTCAATACTATATTCTTCTACCATCACTCTCCCCACCCCAGCCCCCAAAAAACAATATAACAAAGTGGCCACCTGTGCCTATCATTTTAGAACTACGGGGAAAGTCAGTGGGTGGTTAATTATAAGTCTATGTACTTACATTAGTTAGCTAACAACTAAAATCATACCTTCTTAAAATAATCATTTTGTAAACTTATCATTTTCATAACTATTCTAAGAAACCCTGTCACTGTTTTTTTTCCCCTGTCACTATTTTTAGCTATTATTTTATTTTACAGTTTTCAGGGAAAGGAGGGAGGAGGTGAATATTATGAGTGAATATATTTAAATCACTTTTTTAAATGGCTATTTTTATACTTACTTCTCCAAAATTATGCGAAGTAGATTATTTCATCTCATTGTAAAAGGCTACCAGCACAAAGTGACCTGTGTGAATTCTCAAGATAAATAAACTTCAAAATTCTGAACGCTCTTGCAGCTATGTCTGTGATTTTCTAATTTTTTACTCATTAAATCAACACTCTTTCATAACTGGACATGCCCGTCTATTCAGAGAGTAGAATAACAGGAAATAACCTGGGTCAGCTGTGAAAATAGCAGTGCTTCTGTATAGAAAATATATGTTAGTACATCGTTATTTTAGAGGAAAATGCTAAGAGCTGACCCAGGTTATTTCCTGTTATTCTACTCTCTGAATAGACGGGCATGGACATTTATGAAAGAGTGTTGATTTAATGAGTAAAAAATTAGAAAATCACAGACATTGCTGCAAGAGCATTCAGAATTTTGAAGTTTGTTTATCTTTAGAGCCAGAGAATACATGCAGATATGGAGAGAAAAAGACTTCCCCACTACAAAAATATCCAGGTGGCATTTAAAAACTCTCAACAATTATAACTCATACAAAAACAGAAAGATAATATTTATACACCTAAACATATTGTCTTATAAAATATCATTTGATTAATATACAAATAGACCAGATACTCAACAGGAAACTAAAACATGTCACTATTTAAGTTCTTTTTTTTTTTCTTTTAAAGATTTTATTTAAGTTCTTAAACTTCAATTGCATTTAAAATAGATTTGGCTATTCTTTTTCCTTAAAAATTTAAAGGATTTTTTCTTTGAACCAACAAGATACTTAGATTAATCTAGTTAGATTAATCTAATAAAAGAGAAAACAAGAGAGTTCAGGTAATAGAGAAAAGAGATATAATGGGGAGGCAAAAGCAGAGAACATGCATAAGCTCAAAAAGAGCAAGACAGCTTACATACATATCTTATATGATCTGAATCAAGCTATTTTCCCCTGAACAAAAATGTTAATTTTAGTAGGGAAACATTCATTGGAATGAAGTAAGCAATGGATGATTACAGGAATCATTACCGGGTACAATGGCTGTGGCTTAGTGTGTTATTTTAAATTCACTTATTAAAACAAGAACCTCTATGGGAAATAAGAACAAATAAAAGGAAAGCACAGCATGAAAGATTTTATTAAGAAAGGTGCTAATTAAATAGCTAATAATATAAAGTAGTTAACTACTTAATGTTTTGTAATAGGCCATGGCACCCTCATCAATATTTCATTTCAAAGGTTTTACATTCCAATTCTGAGTACCATTAACGACAGCCAAAAAAACAGATTCAAAATGCTTCAAGAATTCCTATTTTTTTCTTAAACAACATCTGAAAACACAACACAGAAAGAATAGTAACCTTAAGGTGGTCTAAAAGCTAAGGGTTAGAATTTTTATCTCAAACACCAGTCAAGTTGGCATTTAGAAAAAGTTGGTAACTAGCTTTAGGTCTGAAAACAGAATATCAAAGTATTTGATATTTCTATTATCCATAGACTGCTGAGAGATGTAACTTTTCATTTGATGGAAGTCAAGAAACAAACTCATCTCAATTAATACAATGACTTTAAAGATTTTAATGATGGGAAAACCTGGGCTATATTGTTTAAAAGCAGAATTTATAACATGAATGGGGGAAGAAGAAATTAAATGTTATTAGAATAATAAAGCAACTAGACCATCTACTGTTGTTCATCTTCACAAATTTATAGCTGTGAAAATTTGCCACTGTCCTGTTTGAACCATGCTAGTCATGGTAACCCTCAGAAGTCAGGATCTGTGCTCCACAGCTCAGGCTCCACCCTAGTCCTACTTGGGAGATTCAGGACGGTCAGAGACACAGTTTGGACAAAGATAATGCTGTCTAATAATAAAGTGGCCTTGACCTAAATCAACAAACAGCAAATGCTTTATCACTCATTATAAGTTTTACCTCTTGAGGAAGTTCTAGTTTAGAACGGTCAGTTCCTTCTTTTGACTGAAGGCCCATCAGATAAGGGACAGGAGCATCAAGAAAATGTAGCAGAGAAGCAGGGAGGATGGGCACATAAACATGCTGCCACTGAAATGGGAACAAAAGTGTGGTGATGCCTTCCGCCACAGTCATCAAGCGCTGATAATCTGTACAGAACAAGGAAAAAAGGAGGAGAAGAATCCAAATAAAAACATAATCACTGCATTAAGCTTGAAAATACTAATTTCCAGAAAAAAAATGTTGTTGTAATAAATGTTTCTTTATGATCATGCAGAAAATAGGTCAGTTCTATCCCAGTATCATAATTAAAGAGTTCAATGGTTTCACCTGAATGGTACTAAGGGAGGTATGAGTAGGTGGGAAACATTATCTTATTCTTGCTTCTGAAATCACCCGTATTTAAGTTTACATTCCCTTAAAATGTGGAGGAAACAAGAACTAATAAAATTGCTCTTGGCATGTCTCCCATTAAAAATGTGCCAGGATATTGCTACTGATCACTTTTTGTATACATGGATATCAATCTAATCCCCAATTCAGAGGCTCTTTTTTTTCTTGTATATTATGATCATGGTTATGGCCTATGGTTATCCTGATTATATTTATTTTAGCCTTCATTTTGTAGGTATATGAAATCAAACAGATATATGCATTCATAATCATACTTCTATATTTAACCCCCAACTGCATAACTATCAAATCTAGAAACAAAGGGAAAGTTACCTGAAAACTAAAGGTTGATTTTTGCTTTTGTTTTCTTCACATGAATTAATCAAAACTACAAACTGCTTACAATATTAAAGTGTCTTCCCCATTTTATTGCGATATAATTGACATACAACATTATATTAGTTTTAGGAGTATGATATAATGATTTGATATATGTATATATTGCAAAATGATTACCTCAGTAAGTTTTGTTAACATCCATTACTTCACACAGTCACAAATAAAGTGCCCTCTTAAACCACTCTGCCATGGGGGTGCTTTATACATCCATTGTCTATAATCCTCATTTAAACCTTTGGAGGCAGATGTGTTTAGAATTCACTTTTTTTTTTTTAAAAGGTAATATTGTGGGGCACCTGGGTGGCTCATTCGGTAAAGCAAGCATCTGCCTTCAACTCAGGTCGTGATCCTGGAGTCACGGGATCAAGTCCTGAGCTCTGAGTAGCGCTCCCTGCTCAGCAGGGAGTCTGCTTCTCTCTCTCCTTCTGCTCCTCCCCCCTCTCATGCTCTCTTTCTCACTCAGTCTCTCAAATAAATAAAAAAAAAAAAGGTAATATTCTGCATATACCATATACATGAAATATCTAGAAATATCTGTAATATTTCTGCAGCAAACTTTATGAGTGTCCCAATAGAACAGATAAAGAATTTAAATAGGGTCATCTGGTTCAGGTCTGCTTTTTCAATAAATCAGTTACAAAAAGAATCTTTGATTTTCTGAAATTTTTTGGATTTGAGAATTGAAGAGAAAGGATATTATGGACTTGTAATTTTGCTCTCACAGAATTCACTCTGCACAAAAACAGTAAAATCTGGAGGAGTAACATTTTGTGGCAGTCTTTTAGAAAAGGTTTAAAGAAAATGATCAGATGCTATTTGGTTCACATCAACCCAAAGAACACCTGACCAAGCATAAACAGGATGTTTTCTGCTTAAAAATCTTTCTTGTGTTGTTTTATAATTTGTTTACAACTACTTTAATAGTCTACAGTGGGATTTTGGTAATGAGTCATCAGCTATCCATAACCAAGTACACTTCGAAGTTTCCTTATGTGATTCACTATTAAGACTTAAATTTTATGGGGTGCCTGGCCCGCTCAGTTGGTAGAGCAGGTGACTCTTGATCTTGGGGTTGTAGATTTGAGCCCACGTTAGGTATAGAGATTACTTAAAAAAAAATTCTTAAAAAAAAAAAAAGATTTAAGTTTTAGGTGAAAACCTGTTTATAGGAATACTTTTAAAACACAAACACCAGGTGGCCCCTAGGGGCAGGGGTCAGACATATGAACAAACAGCTGACCCAATCACCTCAGGTGGGGACATGGACACACATCAACACACAAACACACATACACACCAGCTGGGGCCCAGAGAAGCTGGGTGGAGACTGCTGGTACTCTGTGGAGACAGGGTGGTCAAAGGAGATCAGATGATCAGCTACCTAGCACTTTGCTAGTCAAGACACAGATGTTTGAGCTATGGGAGATGGGGGTCTTTCATCACAGGGGTAGGGGTGGGCAGCTGACTTGAAACCCCTGAAATCTATTGAACGTCCCTACTAACTGTAGCTCTCAACTGTAACAGGACTCCATAATGGCACATGCCCTGTGGGCTTTTTTTCTCTACTGTGGGCTCAGTAAGGACAGAGTGGTACCCATTTTATCTTGTTTTGCCTATAAAGCACAGGGCCTAGTTTATAGCAGTGCTGATCAAAATTTACTGACCCACCCCCCAATTTATTTTTGAGAGAGAGAGAGGGAGCACGCACAAGCATATGTGCAGGGGAAGGGGCAGAAGGAGATGGAGAGAGAATCTCAAGCAGACTCCCTGCTGAGCATGAAGCTTGACGTGGGGCTCGAACTCATGACCCTGAGATCATGACCTAAGCCAAAATCAAGAGTTGGACGCTTAACCGACTGAGTCACCTAAGTGCTGTTACTGACCAAATTTAATGATGCTATTGAATGTTGTAATTTTCCCCTCTTATTGTAATAAGTCCTAACAAAACACAAAAAAAGAAGGGGTAGGAAGGCCTGCAGATAAACTATAAAAGGCCAAATTCAGGGAAATGTCTTTAAGATTCTCTTTTGTTGGCCACCCATTTCAACCAAGGGTTGGAGTCTTATTTATTTTTCTAACTTTGGCACCTTATCTCAGATCTGACATACAATAGATGTTCAAAAAATATTTTTTAAAAGATTTTATTTATTTGAGAGAGAGAGGACGAGCAGGGGTGAGGGGCAAAGGGAGAGGGGAAGCAGGCTCCTCGCTGGGTGCAGAGCCGGAGCATAACAGTGGGGCCCGATCCCAGGACCCTGAGATCGTGACCTGAGCTGAAGGCAGATGCTTAACTGAATGAGCCACTCAGGCAACCCTCTAAAAATATTTTGTAACAAATAAATGAATTAGTTCAGTAAGACTACATAATTTTGCTGGATAACCACAATTTAAATAGATAATTGATTAGATTTTGTCCACAAGAGACTAAAGAACTAATTTTTCAGTAGGAGAAAATGGTAACTACTCAGACAAGAAACTGCACTCAAAAATCACATTTCTTGGATATTCATATATTCAGTTAATTATCTGCATGCCCACTTATAAAGAAAATTCAAATATTCATTTACTAAGCCATGGATACTGTCCGTTACACAGAGAATTTTTAGAAGTGACTCATTCTAACTATGTTTAAGTAGACTGTGTAGGGATCAGAACTACTGTTTAGAAATAATCAGATTTAAACATCTTTTTCCTGCTTTATATTAAAAATGTAAAGATTTTAATAGTGAAATATAATGCAGGGTTTCCAAGGCCCTTCAGAGCAGAAAAAGGACTCTCAGGAAGCCTCCACAATTTTTTGGAAGTGACTAGAGAATATAGCACATTGTTGCTCTACCAGGAAGATGTATTCCACATGTCACTCCTGAGGTTTGAGGAAAACAGAGCTCATTTAAAAATTAAGAGAAAGGGGGGAAAAAAAAGAAGAAAAAGAAAAATTAAAAGAAAGAAAAAATTAACTTCACAGTCATCTTATTTACAAATTTTACAATCTGACTGTATTCAAAATGTACAGTATGTACTATGTAGATGGGCTATTAGAAAAATAACTTGATTGTTATGGTGTTTATCTGCTAACTTTCAAAAACTGCTATTAGTTGGGGTGCCTGCCTGGCTTAGTCAGAAGGGCATGCGACTCTTCATCTTGGGATAGTGAGCTTGAGACCCACATTGGGTGTAGAGATTACTTAATAACAACTTTAAAAAAATAAAATAAATAAAAATTGCTTTAGTTTTACTGCGGGTTTCTACAGAGTTTTATTGTCGTGAAAAGTTATAAAAATAAACTATTATCAGGGGTTTTTTTGGTATTGTTGAAGATTAGTTTTCTAAGACAATCACTTACTTTAAAAAAGTCAATGTTTCTAATTTAACTAGTTTCTTTAGGGAAAAAAAAAGCAATAACACTAAAATCTAGGTTTTAAAAAAGAATTACAGTTTTTGCACAACATTAAATGGGAGAAAATACTACTTAAATGTCCATAAGTAATTTAATGTAGGGGCATATTCTTCTTCCAATCCCTTACCCATTTCCGACTTATGAATACTTTACATAAGAATAACGTTTCTTTCTTTCTTTCTTTTTTTTTTTAAGATTCTTTCTCTTTCTTTCTTCCTTTGACAGAGATGGCCAGCCAGCAAGAGAGGGAACACAAGCAGGGGGAGTGGGAGAGGAAGAAGCAGGCTCCCAGTGGACGAGCCCGATGTGGAACTCGAACCCGGAACGCCGGGATCACGGCCTGAGCCGAAGGCAGACGCCTAACGACTGCGCTACCCAGGCACCCCAAGAATAATGTTTCTTTTTTTAAAGATTTTACCTATTTGAGAGAAAGAGAGAGAGAGAGCACTGGCACACAAGCAGGGGGAGGGGCAGAGGGAGAGGGAGAAGCAGGCTCCCCACTGAGCAGGGAGCCTGATAGGGGGTGGGGGGTGAGGGGGGTGGTGCTGAGATCATGACCTGAGCCAAAGGCAGCCGCTTAATCCACGGAGCCACCAGGCACCCCTAAGAATAATTTTTTTTTTTTTAAAGGATTTTATTTATTTTGTTGAGAGAGAACGAGTCAGGGGCAGAGAGGGAGGGAGAAGCTGACTCCTCGCCGAGCAGGGAGCCTGATGTGGGACTTGATCCCAGGACCCTGAGATCATGACCTGAGCCAAAGGCAGATGCTTATGACTGAGCCACCCAGGCACCCCAAGAATACTGTTTTTAAGGGGTGCCTGGGTGGCTCCATCAGTTAAGTGTCCCATTCTTGGTTAGATCTCATGGGTCCTGGACTTCTTGCTCAGCAGGTAGTTTGCTTGAAAGATTCTCTCCCTTTGCCCGTCGTCGCAACTCCCCTTCCTCGCTTGCATGTGTGTACAAGCATGCACTCTCTCTAAAAATAAACAAATCTTAAAAAAAAAAAAAAGAAGAATTCTTTTAAGGAAAGGGAGGAATGAGAAGATCCACTTGGTTAAGAACTAGTAATCATTTATTCTATCAGTGCTCTTCAGTCAAACACCCCAGGAACACATCTGTATGTGAACAAGTTGGGTTTACTACTCCTTATGGAGAGGGAGCGCACACATCTTGGGGATCTGTGCAATGTCTTCATAAGAGGGTTTAGAGACAGAGATTTGGCCTGGGACTGGATAATTTTAGGGAGGGTATAAGAAAGTAGAGACTTGCTTTGGATTAGATACTGTCACAAATCAAGGCAATTCTATGACAGGGTGCCTCAATAAACCTGATCTATAGGGAAGGCAGATTAAGGTGGGGCTAGGACTGTATCTGGTGAGGAAGTGAAGCAGCAGTTACAATTCAGCGAGAGAAGAGGATGTCTGGTATTTTGTGAGGTGCACAGTGATCTTGCTTGAAGTGGAGGTTCCTGTTAGACTATTTATATTCTATAGAACAACATGGCTCAGTTGTGAGCATCAGATCAGAAGGATGCAATAACAGTGAGCCCTAGCTTGAGAACTAGATTGGTTCCTAGATGTCGGGGCCACTTTAGTATTTTTTTTTCTCAATTGTAAGCCAGACACAGTTGAAAGGCTCAAGACTATAAGCAGTCTGATCCTGTGCCAGTTACATATTTATTGCCTCTCAGGTCCAAATTCACTCAGCACATGGTCTATGATAATGGACTAAACTAAGCATTCTGTTTTGCGGTGAGCACTAAGCTTTACCAGTAGAAGGCGATGCAGAGACACCGCAGGAGGAAGGAGCCTCTCTTCTGTTTCCAGTGTACACCTGCAGCATTTTGTTTGTTCTCGCTCCTGGTGCATGGTTGATCAGTGGTGTGGTTATATGAAGACATCTGGTGGGTACACTTCCCCAGCCATGTGCCTCAGTGATTGGACCGGTGGTCACCTTCCCACGGTCCCCCTAACATGGATATTGTACACTCAGATCTCACACCCACAGTGGTGTCCTGACAATTTCTGTGTGCCCACTCACCAGCCACAGCTCACTTGAACCTCAGAGGTTTGTCTCCCCTTGCCCAGCGACTAAGGATCAGCTCTGGACCAGGCAACCCACTGACTTTCTCCACCATCCAATGGGCTGCAACCGCATTTTCTTCAGTGATATGAACCTCAGCCTTGGGAAACCGGCCACCCTTCCAAGTTTGTCCTTCCTTGGGTACCTGTTAGAGTTTTCTTCATGTCTTTATAGTTACTTTCTGTTATAGCTTAATAATTCTTATTACATTCCTCTGTCTGAATTACAGATGTGGTTTAATCTGTTTCCTGACTGGACCTAGGCTGAAAGATCCAGGGTTTTAAGCAGTCAAATCAAATCTCTAGAACCGTGGCTACATTTTCTTTTTTAAGATTTTATTTATTTATTTGACACAGAGAGAGAGAGAGAGCACAAGCAGGCAAAGGGGCAGGCAGAGGGAGAGGGAGAAGCAGGCTCCTCACTTAGCAGAAAGACAGATATGGGGCTTGATCCCAGGACCCGAGCTGAAGGCAGAGATGTTTAACCAACTGAGTCACCCAGGCGCCCCAGCTTGGCTACTTTTTTTAACTGCTGGTGGGGAAAAATGTTGAATCTCAGAGAAAACAAATTCTTCAAGTAATGGCAAGTAGCACCTTGGGCTATTTTCTTGCTTTGATTATGGGAAACTTGCACATGGAGAGTGAAAATAAATTATACACTTTCCCCTCTTATACTCTATATTGAAAGACTGATATACACGGTTTGTATTTCCTTCAGCACAATTCTCCCACTTGCTTGGGTATTCTATGTCTATTCTTTCCAGTTCTGTGTTCTCTTCAAGACTGGTTGAAATGCTACATCCTTTTTTATAATGCAATTATTTAGCAGAAACAAGAACATCCTTTTTAACTGAATCAAGAAATAAAAGAGCTTTCTTAAGTATGTTTTAAAAAATTTAATTTTAGGAAAATCATTTGTTTGATACTCAAAGTGATGAATGTGTAAAAGGCAATATTTTCATATTTAAGATATGCCTCAGCATGGCATATGAGGCTCTTCTTGACTTGGTCCTTTCCTGCCTCATTTCTTACCACCACCCCGTATACAGTCAAATCATCTGCCTGTAATTCATTCACTAAATCTAACATGTATTCACAGGTTTCTGTACTTTTGTATACACTTTTTCTCTGTCTAGAAGGTCCCTTCCCCTTTCAGAGCTTGGCTAAGTTCCACTTTTTCCTTACTATACCATCATCTGCCAGAGAGCAATGACGGTATGTTTAATCTCAGAATTTCCAGTACATGGGGGGCGCCTGGGTGGCTCAGTCGTTGAGCATCTGCCTTCAGCTCAGGTCATGATCCCAGAGTCTGGGATTGAGCCCCGCATTGGGCTCCCTGCTCAGCAGGAAGCCTGCTTCTCCCACTCCCACTCCCCCGGCTTGTGTTCCCGCTCTCGTGGTCTCTCTCTGTCAAATAAATAAATAAAATCTTTAAAAAAATTTCCAGTACTTGGTATAGTGAGTGGTCAATAAATGTGTATTAAGAAATTAATACGTTAATATCTAAGGCATGTAAAGTAAAACTATTTAGACACTAAAAAAATTATGATTTACCACATTATACAGAATATACTGTCAAAAATTTGCCTAGCAGTGGCTTATATGCAGACCCTGTGACGGCCCTGCCTCCACCATTTCAGACCCTGTCTAACCAGCATCATTGTGAGATCAAGGTCAGCCCCGCCAGGACAGCTTATGGGTCTGCAGCTACACCTGCGGTAGGGGGCACAGGACTGGTAGTGGTACAAGGCAGCTCCAGTGTTGGCTGGTGGCTCAGTGTTTGAGGAGGAGGACATGTCTAATGGCATTTGCACACTGCAAAGTGTTGCCAATGGAGGCATGAGGCTGGTGGTGGCCAGCACAACTTTGATGAACATCGTAATATGGCTAGAAGATTACACACCCACAATCCTGGGTGCTGTGACTGGTCACCCCCTGATGCTGGCTTTGAAGCCTCCAGTGCAAGCATAATTCAGCTCATCTCTCTGGCTCCAGAAATTCATCTCAGATATTGCCAACAATGCCCTATAGTACTTCAAAATGAAGGGCACAGCCTCTGGAAGCTCCCGAAGCAAGAGCTAGGATAACAAGTTTTCTAACGATAGAGAACTTGACCCTTGACATCAGCAAGTATGGCACTGATGTGAAGAAGCTGCACTACACCTCACTTGAGCCAACCTAAATGTACTTGTTTGTCCCCTTGCCCCCACAGTGACTGTTTTCATAATAAACTACTATAATAGCAACAAAAATTGCCTAAAGCTCACAAAGACATTACAAAACACAGAATACAAATCCAAATCAACGTAAAAAAAAATTCAACCTCAAAAATTCAATGGGTGAAAAATGAGCCACATTTTGCTTATCATGTTCACAAAGATTTAAAAAGAAAATCACAGCAAAGGTGTGGAGAAAAAAGTAGTTTTGTAAGTTGCTAGAGCTTTCTACTTGGCAGTATCTATCAAAAACTTAAAAATATACAGACCATTTGACCCAGCAATTCCGATTCTAGGAATTCATCATCTTAAGTATACAAAAACATAAGTACATAATGTTTTATGTATAAAGTGTCATTTATAACAGTAAACTATTTGTAATATCCCAAATATCTAGCAAAAGGGATCTGATTATAACAGTTACAGCTAGTTATATAATGGGATATACTGGAGCGATTAAAAGCGCATCTATATGATTAACACAGAAAACCAAAGTGTCTTTGGCAGCAACTAGGTATTAAGAACTTGTAAAATTCCACTTCTGGGTATATGTCCAAAAGAACAGAAAGAAGAAACTTAAAAAGACATTTGCACATCAATGTTTTTAATAGCATTATTCACAGTGGCTAAGAGGTGAAAACAACTCAAGTGTCCATCAGTAGATAAACAAAATGTGGTATATATACACACACTGAATATTATTCAACCTTAAAAAGGAAGGAAATTCTGACACATGCTGCAACATGGATGAACCATGTTGGTTCACTGAGTTCACTTATGTCGAGTGAAATAAGCTAGTCACAAAAAGTCAGATATTGTGTAATTCTACTTATTTGAGATATCTAAAGTAGTCAATCATAGAAACAGAAAGTAGAATGGTAGTTGCCAGGGCCTGGAAGGGGGGAACATGGGGAAGTGTCCAACAGGTATAGAGTTTCAGTGTTACAAGATAAAAAATTCTAGAGACTGACTGCATAATAACAATGTGAATATACTTAATCCTACTGAACTGTTCACTATGAAATAATTAGGATGGTGAATGGTACGTATTTCTTTTTATAAAAGATTTATTTTAGAGAGAGAAAGAGTGAGTGAGCGTGGGGGGGTCAGGGCAGAGGGAGGGAGAGAGAGAATCTCAAGCAGATGCCCCCACTGAGCACAGAGCCCAACTTGGGGCTCGATCTCAGGACCCTATCATGACCTGAGCTGAAATTAAAAGTCAGATGCTAAACCAACTAAACCACCCATGTGCCCCGGTATGTACTTCTTTAAACACACTTTTTTAAACACTTCCAAAATCAGGGGTGCCTGGGTAGCTCAGTCAGTTAAACATTCTGACTCTTGACTTTGGCTCAGGTCATGATCTCAGGGTCCTGTGATCAAGCCACGTGGGGTTCCATACTCAGTGGGGAGTTTGCTTGAGATCCTCTCACTCCCTCTGCCCCTCGCTCCCATGCAAACTTTCTCTCCCTCTCAAATAAATAAATCTTTAACAACTTGTTAAACCTAAGCTATATGAAAATAATTTGTGGTCAAAAGAATCCACAAAATGGATAATTTATGAGAATAATTTTAATATAACTTTAAAAGGATGTTTTATTTGATGTTAGATGACTTTTAAAAAATATACATGTGTTTCAAAGTGAAACAGGGTTTGCAAAATAGGTAATGAACCAAGTACTTGTTGAGAATTGCTTTTTATTAAATTCTTTTTTTTAAGATTTTATTTATTTGAGAGAGAGAGAGAGAGAGAGAGAGAGAGAATGCACGAGCAGTGGGGAGGGTGGGGGAGAGAGAGAAGCAGACTTCCCACTGAGCAGGTAACCAGATGTGGAGCTTGATTCCAGGACCCTGAGATCATGACCTGAGCCAAAGGCAGACACTTAACTGACAGAGCCACTCAGGCACCCCTAAAAATTCTTATTTGATTCACAATTTTAGGGGTAAAAAGTACATTAATGACAAGTTAGCCATGACAATCTGTAAAGCCTCCAAAAATCATTGGCAATGGACTGACATCAGGCATTTTTAAAGCAAATTATTTAAAATGAAAATATGCCTCTTTATATCTATTCATTCATAAGAATATAATTTTCTAATACCCATGACTACCTGTGAAAAGTAGTATCTCTTATTGTTCCAACAGACGTTAAGATAAAAATAAAGTATCTATGTATATAACTATGTACTTAAATTGTTTAAAGTAGATTAAATATAATGGGTAACTGTTGGCAAAAGAGAAAACAGACATGGATTATTTTCCTATTTTATATTATTAATAGTTAAATTATGCCTAACAGTTGTTATATTCTGTAAGAGTTGACACCATCAATCTGTTCATTTTAATTTTAGTTCATTGATCTTTTTCAAATACGTCTATTAATGGCAGTATGCTGGACTAGAGCTCCTAATATAAACTAAAAATGCTAAATAAAATAATTTTAAAACACCAAATTCATGAATATATGGATTTGCAAAAAGTAAAGGAAGAAGTCATTAGTAGCCAGGAAAAAAATGGGAACAAGAGTCCAGTGTGGTAAAGCTGAAGTGTCTTTGAGACAACTGATCCAAGACGGCCTAGAGCTTGTTTTATTTCTGTGCATGTTGGGGAACAAAGGCCAAGAAGGGCTGGGATTCAGACAGTAGATCCTCTTGCATAAAGCTAGGGCCTAAAACGGTAGAAACCTCAGGGAAAAGGGATCGAGAAAGGAAAAACAAAACAAGAATAAAAAAGAAACACTGTACTGACAGGAAAGTGTCTGTCCTGGCCCTAGCTCTGGGAGGGAGGGGGGAAAAAGCACCTCAGAATTCCTATCTACTGGCTAGCTTTTGGGTAAGTTTAGGGCCCAAACTCATGCAATCTGTATGGTCCAAAGAAACACAAAGGTGAGAATTTTGCTGGAGGGGTTGGGGGTGGAGGGATGGGGTAACTGGGTGATGTAATGTAAGACTGACGAATCAATGAACTCTACCTCTGAAACTAATAATACACTATATGTTAATTAATTGAATTTAAATTTTAAAAAAAGAAAAAAATGAAGTAGATCTATGTTAGGCAAAAAATAAAGTAGACCTGTGTTGCCAGTGAACTCAATTGCTTTTGTTAAAGAAAATATAAATCATTCCTGGTGGAAGAAACCCTCAATCTTTAACCCATCAGATACTGAATTTATCTGATAAATAATATAAAATACGTATGTTTAATATGTTTGAGGAAATTAAGGAAGAATTAAGGAGTAAAACTGTTTTAGGGTCACTGAAAGTAAAATGTCAAAAGAAGGATTAACTACAGATTAAACACAGGTAAAAAAGGAATTAATAACCTGGGAAAGAGATACAGAGAAATCACCCAGAATGCAACAAAAAGACAAAGAGACACAAAGAGAGGTTGAGAGATATGGAAGATGGAGTGAAACAGATTAACAGGTTTAATTAAAGTGTCAGGAAGAAAAATAGAAAAAAGATGGATGGAAATAATATTTATAGAAAGATGGTTGAAAAATTTCCAAAAACTACTGAAACACATTAACCCTAGATTTCACAATGAATCACAAGCAAAATAAAGAAACCCTCATCTAGATAAATTACAATCAAAATATAGGTCACGAAAGGCAAAAAGAAAATCTCATATACAGCCAAAGTGAAAAGACAGATTTCCGGCCAAGGAATGACAAGTCGAGTGACTGTGATAGATTACTTCTTAACAGCTACACTGGAAACCAGAAGATGGTAGAATCTTGATCTCAAAGTGCTAAGTGAAGGAAAAAACCACTTTTAATCTAGCGTTTAATATCCAATAAAATCATCTTTCAAAAACACAGGTAAAATGAAAACAGCTTCAGATGAACAAAATCTCATCAAAAATGCCACCTCATTTGGAGAATGTCTAAGGATATATTTTAGGAAGAAGACTGATCCCAGAAGAACTATCTAAGATACAAAATGGAATGTAATTTTTAATGGCAATTGTGGTATTAAAAAGAAAACCACAGGGGCGCCGGGGTGGCTCAGTTGGTTAAGCATCTGCCTTTGGCTCAGGTCATGATCCCAAAGTCCTGGGATCGAGTCCTGCATCAGGCTCCCTACTCAGCAGGGAGTCTGCTTCTCCCTCTCTCTCTGTCCCTACCACCCCCCCACTCGTGCTCTCTCTCCCTCTAGTACAAATAAATAATAACATCTTTTAAAAAATTAAAAAAAGAGAAAGAAAACCACAGATCTAAAATTGAGTTACTTATACTAGGCCATGTCACCAACTCCAGGGCTTAGTACCTAATCCAACTACAGTTTCAACCTCCCCCAGAAACGCAGTTTTAACTGGTCAGTCTGGAATTTCCTGGTCAGCAGTGGTGAGGCAATCTACCTAATAAGACCCTTTTGTCCCCATAGGAAGGTGACCTCACCCAATATAATCCTTTTTTCTGTTTATGACTTCCTTGTCCTGCCTTTAAAAACCTTTCCCTTTCTACAGACCTTTGGAGAACCCCTGTACTTACTAGATGGGATACTGCCCAATTCATGATTAATAAAGCCAATTACATCTTTATAATTTACTTGGTTGAATTTCTGTTATTTAACAGTGGGTAAAGTTAAACAAAACCAAGTACATAAAGTAAAAATGTCTTATATGAAGGATTATCAAAATCCTGAACAACTATATCAAGCAAGCTATGATGCAGGTGACTGGAATTAAAGTATTTTATAGTATAAGTATTTTAAAGATTCTGACTGACATAAGACTAAGTGTTTATGTTAAAATTCCAAAATTTACCATTAAGAAAGGGAAACAGAGCTTATAACTTCTACATTAATTAAATGGAAAAACTGCAATGAGAAAAAAAGCCATTTCGGTTATTAAAAAAAAAAAAAAGCCAAAAAAGGAGGAGAAAAGCAAGACAAATGGTCAAAGTAAATAAAAAGTTAAAAATTTTTAGAATTAAATGATGAAAACACCAGATACTAAGACTTGTGGGATGTAGCCAACACAAGACTCAAATGCTTAATGACTTCAAAGACTCAAATGTTAATATTTGGGGAGAGGGGTTAAAGAAAGATTTAAAATAGTAAATCCAAAGGAAATAGGATAAAGAAGAGAACAATAACAACAGTAGAAATTAAATAGAAAAAAGATAAAATAAAGAACACTAACAAAGGTAAAAGTTCTTTAAAAAGAGTAATATAATGAACACACTTCAGGTAAACATAAGCAGGGAGAAAAGAGAGAAGGTACAAATAAACAGTATTTGGAATAAAAAAGGGAGACAAAACTACAGATGGGCAGAGAGTAAGAAAAAAAGGGAATACTAAGACCTTATGCAAATAAGCTGAAAGCTTTAGAAATTTGTTCCTAGAGAAAATATAAATGAACAAAAATTGATTCAAGAAAAAAAATTAAATAAATTGATTCAAGAAAAAATAGAGGAGCTTCTGGGTTGGCAGACACACTGAGGTGTTGTGCCTGAAGAGCAATATGGAAGCTCCGTGCCCCCCCCACCCCCAAAACATGTCCTACAAATCTCTTCCATTTGTCTGTTCCTGAGCTGTAGGCTTTACAATAAACCAGTGACCGTAAGGAAAAAGCTTTCCAGAGCTCTGTGAGCTGTTCTAGGCGAATTACTGAGTCTGAGTGGTGGGTTATGTAAACTCCTGAATTTGGAGTTGGCTAGGCAGAAATGAAGGTTGCCTGGACACCCCATTTGTAGCTAGTATCTGAAATAAGGACAGTCTTGTGGGACCAAACCTCTGAACTCATGGAGTCTGGCGTTAACTCCAGGTAGCTAGTATCAGAATTGAATTGAATTGTAGCGTAATCAGTTGGTGTCGGAACAAAATGATGTTAGAAAAGAAAGAAACTCTTGTTTAGTGTCATGAAACACCTATCATTCGGTATCAGAAAATGTGGGATTTGCTAGAATGGCCCAGATTTACAGTTATATGTGGTTTGGGAAGACAAAGGATAGAAGTGTGGGGGATGAGGAAACTTTGATTCCTGGGTGTCCACATGGTCACCAAGGGTATGGAACGGCAGCTGAGGTAAGTTTCTGATCGTAAAAATTACCAATGGAACTTATAGATGAATCTGACTCCTGGGGAACTGGTTCATGGGATGCCTGAGGAAATGCAAACCAGTAAGAAAAAAATGAAATACACAATTCCTTCGTGATTGTTATCTGTAATAACAAAAATAAGAGAGTGCTGGGTCACACCTGACATTACACCAAGCTGAGCTTCTGCCAAGTAGCCTCAAGACTGTGCCAAAAGGGAAAAATTATGTGAGGACAACAAAGAGCACTTCTAAGACCTCTGGTCACTCAAGTCTATATTGTGGGGCAGAGCAAAACCAAGAAGCTACTGAAACCAGGGGGCATAGTGTGAAAGAGCTATCTCATTTTGTAGATCAGTATCAACTTCTTGAAGAACCCTTTCTAAAATGGACCGAGAGAGTAATTCAGGAATGGTATCTTTGTTTTGAAATGCTGCAGGGTAGAAGAGCATGTTTGGCTTGACTCGCAGCTAACTATGAGACGATCACAAGTGGCTCTCCATGATCCACACACATAGCAGGTTATTCCTGAGGGAAAAGATAGTCTGGGGGACTGGATAAAAGTCATTATAAAGTCTGTTTACCCTGAAGAACGGGGACTGCCCAACTCCCCTCTATAATTACCAAGTGAACACTCCAGATGAAGCAGTTAATATGCTTCATATGCAAGCCACGTAGGATTGGCTTTATAATAACTGGGATATTCACCCACTGAATATGCCCACTACCCAGGTCATGGTAAATGCTGGGGGCCCCTTCTGCATAGGCACCTCATGTAACCTTAATTGCCATAAAATTGGTCAGAGAAGCCTTATCAAATTTGCTATCTCAGCTGCTCCTCGTGAATCTTACAGATGCTAATAAAAACATTAAATTAACAAGAATGTGTGAAAAGGCAGGGCGAGAGTCAAGGGACTTTTCCCAGCAGGGTGGAAATCTTTTAAGTTATTAAGAAATAGGGTGAATAAAGCAAATATTGATAGGAGTGAAACAAAGAGGAAAAGGAAAAGGAGTGTTAAGCGACTCATTCCAGTAGGGTATAAATCTTTCAATGGTTATTGAAAAATGGGATGAATAAAAGACATTGATGGGGTTGAAATAACAGCACACTCTAAGGCTAGACAGACCAAAGGAACCCCTTGTTGGTACTCCTACATTAAAAGACGCCAAACAAGTTGGGTCTTTTTACCCATTTGGAGAAATTTAAAATGTGGGAAAGGCAAAGATTATAATGAGAAACTAGACCCGGAATCATCTAGGGCAACAGTCGGGCAAAATAATCAAGATAAAGATTGACTGGGACGCCTGGGTGGCTCAGTCAGTTGAGCGGCTGAATCTCAGTTGTGGCTCAGGTCATGATCTCGGGGTGTCCTGGGATCAAGCCCCATGGGGCTCCGTGCTCAGATGGGGAGTCTGCTTGTGGGTTCTCTCTGACTCTTCCTCTGCCCCTCCCCCTACTCGCACGCAAGTGCTCACTCTATCACTTAAATAAACAAATAAATCTTAAAAAAAAATTTAAAGATTGACAGAAGGGCAAAGGTCTCTTGGCTCACCCCCTTGTGGAGATCCAAAACCTAATGCACAAGAGTGGGGAAAATGGTCAGTGGGTGAAGAGAAGTTTCTGAGACTCCTTCACACAGGAGCCTCAAGTACTGTGGTACCAAGACCCTACAGTGAAGTCTTCATGTCAGCTACAATGAGACTGATAGAACATAAAAAAGTTTCGATACTGAAAGCAATAAAGTGGAAGTTTGTGTAAAAATTACAATGTTTAAATAGGCTTTACGTCAAACTACATATTTAATGAAATCCCTATCAAAACACCACCAGCATTTTTCACAGAGCTAGAACAATTGTAAAATTTTTATGGAACTACAAAAGACTCCAAACAGCCAAAGCAATTCTGAAAAAGAAAAACAAAACTAGAGGCATCACGATTCCAGATTTCAAGCTATATGACAAAGCTATAGCCATCAAGACAGTATGGTACCGGCACAAAAACAGACACACGGATCAATGGAACAGAACAGAGAACCCAGAAATGAGCCCACAACTAAATGGTCAACTAATCTTTGATAAAGCAGGAAAGAATATCCAATGGAAAAAAGACAGTCTTTTCAACAAATGGTGCTGGGAAAATTGGACAGTAACACGCAGAAGAATGAAATTGACCACTTTCTTACACCACACACAAAAATAAATTCAAAATGGATGAAAGACCTAAATGTGAGACAGGGAATCATTAAAATCCTAGAGGAGAACACAGGCAGCAACCTCTGTGACATCAGCCACAACAACTTCTTACCAGACATGCCTCTAAAGGCAACGGAAACCAGCAAAAATGAACTATTGGGACTTAATCAAGATAAAAAGGTTCTGTACAGCAAAGGAAACAGGTAGCCTATGCAATGGGAGAAGATATTTGCAAATGACTTACCTGATAAAGGGTTAGTATCCCAAATCTATAAAGGACTTATCAAACTCAACAACCCAAAAACAAATAATCCAGTTAAGAAATGGGCAGAAGACATGACTAGACACTTTTCCAAGTAAGACATCCAGATGGCTAACAGACGCATGAAAAGATGCTCAACATCACTCATCATCAGAGAAACACAAATTGAAACCACAATGAGATACCACCTCGCACCAGTCAGAATGGCTAAAATTAACAATACAAGAAACAACAGGTGTTGGTGAGGATGCGGAGAAAGGGGAACCCTCTTGCACTGTTGGTGGGAATGCAAACTGGTGCAGCCACTGTGGAAAACAGTGTGAAGGTTCCTCAAAAAGTTAAAAATAAAACTATCCTACAACCCAGCAATTGCACTACTAGGTACTTACCCAAAGGATACAAAAATACAGATCTGAAGGGGTACATACACCATCGTGTTTACAGCAGCATTATCAACAATAGCCAAACTATGGAAAGAGCCCAAATGTCCATCAACTGATGAATGGATAAAAATGATGTGAGATTTATATATATATATATATAAATCAGGTGCAAACTGTTTATACAAGATCTTGTTACAAGGAAAATGCAAGGAGGAGATATACAACCAAGAGCCTCTTTTCCCACAGGACCAACTCTGGAATGTGTAAGGAGCTGCCAGATTCTATCATCACTTGTAGCATCCTGAAATCTATCTGTACTGTAGCTGAACTTCAGCTGGAACCTAAGTGTGAGGAATAGTAGCTGAGGGTAAAGGAAAGAATAAACGAGTTATGCAGTAAGGGAAATCCAATGTACATTAACATCTCGAAAGAGGCTTACAGCAAGAGATAATATTGTCTCTTAGCTCAATTATACCAGATGCCTTGAAAGGGGAAACCAGATATTGCTTAGACCACTACTGCTTTTGGAACCTTACAAGAGCAAATGGAGGTCTGCAAACCTGAGTGACCTCAGCCTAGGAAACACTTTCATACAATAAGGATGATGGACTGAACTGTTAATGACTGAATGGGATTAGTAAGGACTAGTAATATGCCAGCATCTTTCAACTATCAGGATTCTTTTGCTATATGGGATCCATGGTTAAATACCAGGGGGTAGCCTGTGGTATAATAAAACATATTTGCCCTTTGTTCATAGTTGATGATGATGATGATGGTGATGATGAAGGAGGAAGAGGAGGAGGAGATAAGAAAGAAGGAGGGGGGGCTGGAGGGGAAGGAGAAATAAAAAACCTAAATAACCTATTAATGAGATTGATCTGGTACCTTACATCGTCCCAACAAGACCAAACAGTTTACAGACAAGTTCTCTCAAACAGTCATGGAACAAATACAACTTTAAATAAAGTCATCTCAATCTTCCAGAAACAAACAGAACATTTTCCAACTCAATCTATAAAGCTAGAAGAGCCTTAATACCAAAACCAGACAAGATAGTACAAGAAATGAACATTATAAGCCAAATCATTAAAAAACATAGATGCAAAAATTCTAATAAAACTATTAGTCAACTAAATCAAGCTACATTTAAAAATTAATAATACGGGGCACCTAGGTGGCTCAGTCGTTAAGCATCTGCCTTTAGCTCAGGTCATGATCCCAGCGCTCTGGGATCAAGCCCCACATTGGGCTCCCCGCTTAGCAGGAAGCCTGCTTCTCCCTCTCCCACTCCCCCTGCTTGTGTTACCTCTCTCACTGCCTCTCTCTCTCTGTCAAATAAATAAATAAATAAAATCTTTAAAAAAAATTAATAATACATTATAACCAAGTAAGGTTTATCTCAGGAATACAAGGACGGATTCTTCACCCTACGAAGTGATCAAAAGGAGAAAAACATGATCATCTTACTTGATGCAGAAAAAGCATCCAATAAAATACAACATGAATTTATGATATTTAAAAACTTGAACAAACTAGGAATAAAGGGAACTTCTTTAACCTAGTACAAGGTAGTCACCAAAAACACTACAGCAAATATTATACTTTATAGTGAAACATTAAGTGGTGTTTTTAGGGGTGCTTGGGTGGCTCGGTTGGTAAAGTGTCCAACTCTTGGTTTCAGCTCAGGTCATAATCTCAGGGTTGTGAGATTGAGGCCCCCTACCTCGTGCTCTGTGCTGGGTGTGCAGCCTGCTCGAGATTCTTTCTCCCTTTTCCTCTGCCCCTCCCTCCCCCCATGCACACTCTCTCAATAAATAAAATCTAAATAAATACATAAATAAATAAATGTGTTCTTTTTAAAATCAGACAAGGATGCCTGCTACTATCAATTTTATTCTATACTGTACTGGAGAGCCTAGTGTAGTAAGGCAAGACGAAGAAATACAGGTGAGAAATATTGAAATGGAAGAAACGAAACTGTCATTATTTGCAATTATCTACTATTGTAAAACTTTACTGAGAGACATTAAACAAGACCCTTAGAAATGGAGAGATATAGCATTTTCATGGAAAAGGAAACTCAATATTTTAAGTATGTCGTTGTCCTCAAATTAGATTCAATGCAATTCCAATAAAAAGAAGGTAGTGAGTATTATCTGTAACACAGCATTATCTACGTTACAAAGTTCTGATGATGGTAGGGTTTCAAAGGATTAATGATTTTAAAGGCTCTCTTTCAGCTAAATGCTAAAATAAGTGCTTACTATTTTGTATTGTAATGTACATACAGACACAGCGAAAAATGTATACTGAATAAATTAGTCTATTTCTTGGGGAAAAAATAAGATAGTGAGGGAACCATCCTGCCAGATGTGAAGACTTACTTTAAGGCTATAGTAATTTAGTTCAGGGACAGAGAGATTGGCAGAATAAACTGAAATACACCAGAAATATACCCTCACATACAGGAACTGATATATGACAGAAGTGGCACTCCTGCTCAGAGGAAGGAAGAATAGGTCTATTCAGTACCTAGGATAACTAGTTATAGATACTTCTAAAATATTAAATTTGATTTCTTCCTTACAACAAGCAAAAATCAATTTAAAAAAAATCAGTTTCTTACAGACTAAGGCCTTAAATGCTAAATATAACTTTAAAACATTTAGAAAAAGTGTAGTCTATTTTGATGATCTCAGAATAGAGAATTTCTGAAACAGAAAGTTAAGTTATAAGTTAAAAGACTGATAAATTCAAATTCATGAATATTAAGAGTATCTTAATTCATCAAAGACCCCTAAAAGAAAATTAAGAGCCACAAACTAGAAGAAGATATGTGCTACACATGTAATTGACAAAGGATTAACTTCTTGAATATATAACAAAACATCAATAAGAAAAAGTCTTTTTTTTTTTTTTAAAGATTTTATTTATTTGACAGAGAGAGAGAGAAAGAGAGAGAGAGAGAGCGCACAAGTAGGGGGAGCAGCAGGCGGAGGGAGAAGGAGAAGCAGGCTCACCGAGCAAGGAGCCTGATGTGGGGCTCGATCCCAGGACTCTGGGATCATGACCTGAGCCAAAGGCAGACGCCCAACAACTGAGCCACCAAGATGCCCCCCAAGAAAAAGTCTTAATATTAAAATTCTATTTATCACAAAATAAAGCTAATATAAAGACATTGGCCAAGGTTAGTCAAATTCTACTGCTTTTAGGATTATAGGTCGTGGGAACCCACTTTTGCCATCAAAATACCAAGTTTGCTTTTATGATTTAAAAACCCTATAACCGTGTTCAGTTGAGCACAACTAGCAATTTGTGATTAGGAGGCTTCCAACTTTTTCAAGAAAACTTTAAGTGGCTTCTACTCTTTGACAAGGTTAATTCATGCACAACTTAGAAGAGGCAGGGGAAGAAAGGAGGGGAGAGGGGCACTGTGAAGGCACACAGGCTGGCACAGCAGTCCAGGGTGAGCTGTGGGCAACTGCTTATCTCCACTGTGAAGAGCCAAAGAAGGTAAGCAAGGCCCCAAAATGTTCCTGAGACTTTAATTATTGGCATAAAAAATTAGACACTCATGTTTAATTTCCTCTACCTTTTATTCTGCTACTATTCCTTTGAAAAGAGGATCATACTCCAAACTTCCCCTGTCCTGTTCCAGGTATTTCCAGGGTGCAGAAGAAAGTGATCTTTTCTGACCTGGGGTCCTGGAAAAGAGCCTCTATTTCCTGCGTGCATTCTCTATTTAAAATTTCTAGCTATTATCACCACAAAGTGCGTGTGATATACACACTCTCTAAATAGCAGATTGAATCTGTTTAAATGGGCTATGGACCAGAATTTCAAATCAGTCCAGAAGGACAGTTGTCATCACTGAAATCCATCTACTTTGATTCACTTTGGGTTTTCACAGTAATTGTTTAGACTTACAATGTTTTTAAATTTTATGGCATAGCTTTATTAGTGAAAAAGAACTGGAGTATTAGATGCTATTAAAACTCCCTTTACACAGGAAGAATGAAGGAGGGCACCAGAGAACAAATCAACATAATGACTCTTACTTCATTCATTTAAATGAAATCTCTTTCTCTAATGGGAGAGACATTGTCAATATTAAAATCTGCATTTACACAGAGCTTTCATTTTATGCTCTACACTTATTCAGCATGATCCCTGTATAACAGATTGGCAGAGTGAGTTAATAATTTAAAAATAAATATTGAGACAGATAAGGAAAGAGTAAGTGCAGTGCCCAATACAGTTAACACGGTGGTTAAGTGCTTTGGAGAAAGAAAGATACAAGCACCATTCTTAGCTCTACAACATTACCTAATAGCTGTGTGATCTCAGGAAGGTTACTTAGCTTCACTGAGCCTCAACTTCCCTTTGATAAAACATGGATAAGAGCAGTAACTCATTGGTGTTGAAGAGAGAAGAATCCCCAAAACAACATACAAGGCATTTTTATAGTATAATTCCTAACACAGAATGACTTCAGTGAATGGTTATAAAATTACCATATGAGACTTTCTTTTGTACGACACTTAAAATACGTGTGTGTGCATCTCCAAAGGCAAGGGAAACAAAAGAAAAAATGAACTTTTGGGACTTCACTGAGATGAAAAGTTTCTGCACAGCAAAGGAAACAGTCATCAAAACAAAGAGGCAACCCACAGAATGGGAGAAGATATTTGCAAATGAAACTGCAGATAAAGGGCTGGTATCCAAGAACTATAAAGAACTTCTCAAACTCAATACATGAGAAACGAATAATCAAATCAAAAAATGGGCAGAAGATATGAACAGACACTTTTCCAATGAAGACATACAAATGGCTAACAGACACATGAAAAACTGTTCAAAATCATTAGCCATCAGGGAAATTCAAATCAAAACCACATTGAGATACCACCTTACGCCAGTTAGAATGGCAAAAATTGACAAGGCAGAAACAAATGTTGGAGAGGATGTGGAGAAAGGGGAACCCTCTTACACTGTCGGTGGGAATGCAAGTTGGTACAGCCACTTTGGAAAACAGTGTGGAGGTCCCTGAAAAAGTTAAAAATAGAACTACCCTATGACCCAGCAATTGCACTACTGGGTATTTACCCCCAAAATACAGATGTAGTGAAGAGAAGGGCCATATGCACCCCAACGTTCATAGCAGCATTGTCCACAATAGCTAAAGTGGAAGGAGCCGAGATGCCCTTCAACAGGCGAATGGATAAATGTGGTTCATATATACACTGGACTATTACTCAGCCATCAGAAAGAACGATTACCCAACATTTACAGCAACATGGACGGGACTGGAGGGGATTATGCTAAGTGAAATAAGTCAAGCAGAGAAAGACAATTATCATATGGTTTCACTCATTTGTGGAACATAAGGAATAGCAGGGAGATTGGTAGGAGAAGGAAGGCAAGAATGAAGGGGGGGTAAACAGAAGGGGGAATGAACCACGAGAGACTATGGACTCTGGGAAACAAACTGAGGGCTTCAGAGGGGAGGGGGGTGGGGGGACTGGGATAGGCCCGTGATGTGTATTAAGGAGGGCACGTATTGCATGGAGCATGGGTGTTATATGCAAACAATGAATCATGGAACACCACATCAAAAACTAATGATATATTGTATGGTTACTAACATAACAATAAAAAATTTTTAGGGGCGCCTGGGTGGCACAGCGATTAAGCGTCTGCCTTCGGCTCAGGGTGTGATCCCGGCATTGTGGGATTGAGCCCCACATCAGGCTCTTCCTCTATGAGCCTGCTTCTTCCTCTCCCACTCCCCCTGCTTGTGTTTCCTCTCTCACCAGCTGTCTCTCTCTGTCGAATAAATAAATAAATAAATCTTTAAAAAAATTTTTTTTTAAAAATGTGTGTGTGTGTGGGGGGGAGAGAGTGTCCTATCATCTCAGGATTCATTTGTTGTTCTTGGCATAAAACCAAATTACCATAAAAACCCCACAAAACCCCACAAAAAACAAAAAACACCTCATTTTAGTACAGAAACATGCTCATAAATACTCAGGCTTCTTCATTTGAAACTGAATTAAATTGGCAGATATTAATCAACTATAACTTTTCAGCAGCTTCCATGAGCCTGCTGGGATAAGCTAATCAAACAGCAGAAAGATGAGAGCTCAGGACAGACCACATGCAGTGAGACACACAGTGCTTCTTAAAAGAGAAAGTGCGATAATGAAAGGTTTTCTCGCTAAGAAAAAAAAAGAAAGCCCTAACATTCTGTATAAGAGAACACTTATTAGGCCCTCAACCCTGAAACAGATGCCTTGACTATTTAATTTAACAAAGCTATACTTTAAATGCAGTAATATGTTGGACCCATGCAACTTAAAAATATACATAAGTTATAGAGGACTGTATAGGACTAATAAAACTAATAATAATTACAATAATACAGGCTATCCTTTAGTGCCAATTATGCCCCAAGTATCCTGTACAGGTTTTCTTAGTTAACCTTCACAATAAATCAGTGAGAGAGAAGGAAAAAACCCTGTTATCTCCATAAAGATGAATTAACTGACACTCAGGAAGATTATGTAGCTTGTCTGTGGTTACAGTTAGTATGTGACAGAGCAGAGATTTGAACCTAGGATTGTGATGACTTCAAAAACCAATATTCTTTCCGGTCCAAACTGCTTCTCTAGGCAGAACTAAAACTGAACTAACTGACCTCGAAGATCCCTTGCAAATCTATGACTGAGTTAATACACCCGAGGGTATCTAGTTCCAAGCCCTGTCCCCTTCCAGCAACTCTCTAACCCCTACCCTGGCTTCAGGGAAAAAAGCAAGAAAGGAAGAAATAGAAAGGAAGAGAGAATTACTTAAAGTTACAGTTTTAGATACAAACAAGGGATCTGCAGGTAATGATAAGCCCTAAGAAAGTGGGAGCAAGAGGAAAGGAAAGAATTTCGATTGGTCATTAGAGAACTTCTTGACAACAAAAACTGAGACATCAGAACACATTATCAAAGAACATTATGTAGGATAAACTGAAGAAAATACAACCTCGTGAAGGGCTGTCAACACACAAATAGTGTCAACATACACACAAGATGGGGAAGTACAAATATAGCCTACTTGGCTCAGCCTCACTTATAATTTAAAATAGAAAAGAAAAAAAAAGAAAGTGGTAAAATAAGCTTGACGGCAGCAGTCAGGAGACCGTACTACAATTCTGCTAGCCTAAATACAAGTTAGCAAAAAGCTAACCCAAATATTTGTGCCACATTTTTCAAAGGACCCATCGATGTGCAACAACCATTTTTTACTTTCCTTCCACTTGGCTATCCATTAAGACTGAACATCTCTATTTCCTCTGCAAAATCATGTTCAGATTGCAACCAGTACTCTCGTTCAGGTTCAACATTAGCCATCATAAATGCACTTATAAAACTCAAATTTTGTTAAGTTTCTTAAGTATATGCTGGGAGAACTTTGAATGAAAAAAATCACAAAGGTAACTTCCTTTTGGGAATAAAAGCAAAATAAAACAAAAACGCTCCACATAAGTCTTAGAACTGTTAGACCCAGGAGAGTCACATCTAGTGAAATCCCCCACAGGCAAAGATCCAAAATTGATTGCCTTAGGAAGCTTCAGAGTCAACAATTTCATTTATGCCTTTCCAATGTCAGCTGAGTTTGGATGTGAACCTTTCCTCATCTGCAAAAAATAAGACGGCTACATGCTCTTGGTACTAACATCATTCTCTCACTTCTGTTATGAAAAGAAATGTGTTTCTTTTATGATGATCATGTTCTATCTGGAAAAAAGGGCCTATTTCCATTAAAAAATAAATACACTCAAGTCAGCCAGATTAAGGCTTTTGTTCACTTTCCTGTTTGTCTCCACAGCCACTGATGCCTCAAAGAGAAGTAATATCTTAGCCTCTGGTCCCACCTAAAACAACTGCTCCTTTTACACAAAACAGAAGACTTCTGACCATTAATTGTTTGGTTCTAATAGTATACCCCGTGAAAATGCAGTAGTTGGGATTTGTAAGTACTTTTTTTGGGGGAGACTTAAAATCCAGGGATGACTTACCTTGTGAGTAGAGAAGGATCTGCATCTCTAAAAGAACACAGGTAAACACCTGCACCAGATTTTCCAATCCTAGAAGCTCAAAGGCCTCTCGAAGAGGGTAATCGGAGAGGGGGAGTTCATTGGGGCCAGGTCTCTGGCAGATGACGGGTTCATAAACACCATAAAATTTCAGGGATCGCCCTGGAGGTGGAAGGGGCACCTCGTAGAGAATGTTATGGATGTAGCTCTCAAGCGGCAAGGGCGGCGGCTGCTGGGAGGTCACTGCCTTGTAAAGCTGGATAAGGAATTTCTTGCAGGCCTGCATGAAAGGCAGCGGTGTGATCAAACATATACTTTTTGAAACATACAGCGTGTCTCTGCTGATGTCGTAGGAGTTGTATCGCTGGAGTTTCAGAAGGGAAGTCGTATCTCCCTCGTCGATACTGCTCGCCAGCGAGTCCATGCTGCAGGACGACGAGGCGTACACGCTGCTGTAGTGCTCGGCGTTGTGCATCTGGTAGAGCGTCTGCATGGCTGTGCAGATCTGCTTACTTGTCACTTCTTCATAAAAAGTGAGAACAAAGCCATAGGTACGAGAACCATCTTCCCGGGTAATTATAAATGAGTGGAACTGAGGGTCTTTATTGTCAGTCTGAGTTCTGAAAGACAGCCCTTTAGGCATGCACAACTGTGGAGGAAGGGGGAAAAGTATCAGAATGCAGTACACAAACCAGAACGAATGTTTGTTGTTTTTAACACAACAGGACTCAAAAGGACACAATATTAAGTTTTATCCATACTTAATATTATTAGCAGCAGCCTTGAGTTAGAAATAAATTATAAGTTCCTATTTCACACACAGATAAAATTATTTTATTTTACTTTTTTTTAAACGATTTTATTTATTTATGTGACAGAGAGAGAGCCAGCGAGAGAGGGAACACAGCAGGGGAGTGGGAAAGGAAGAAGCAGGCTCCCAGTGGAGGAGCCCGATGTGGGGCTCGATCCCATAACGCCGGGATCACGCCCTGAGCTGAAGGCAGACGCCCAACGACTGCAAGCCACCTAGGCGCCCCAGATAAAATTATTTTTAAAAGAAACATATATAGAAAGAAAAACATCTTTACTGTATATTATATTACCTGCAGGAGGTCTAAGAATGGAAGATCTTTGACTTGTTCCCAGTAAACCTCTATTCCAAGCCTGTGACCTTCAGCATGCATGTAACTTCTCTGAGCCTCTTTATCTACATTTGCTAATCGATACTTGAGGCAAAATATTCAAAGACACTTTACAAATATTTAATATTTAAGTACCATTTTTTGAGCAATGATGGTAGTATTTCAGAGGAATAGGGAAGTAGGTGAAGGCTCATCTGATAAATTTAAAAAAAGAATAAAAATAATATCATTTTCACTATTTCAAACAATATTATACTTGATCTTAGAAACAGAAACTTTAAAAATGGAATGATTTTTTGCTGAAGCAGAGGAGTAGAAACAAAGATATTTTAGATTCGCTCCAGTAGATATTATGTTTTAGGTCTTGGTAACTACCCAGGATTGAGTCAAACTTGGGAACAAAATTACCTGAGGAGTTAAAGATGCTATCCTTAAGATTCTTAAAATGCAATTTGAATTCATTCTTTAAAACATTTTAAATAAAATAAAAAAATTACAGAAAATTTGAAATAGACTAAGGAAAAAAACCTTGTAATTTATCCTAACATAATGATCATTATTAATTTTTATGTATTTCTATTTTTGTACTGCAATATGCTTTCTGCATAGAAATAACTTTACCACAGTTATTACATTTTTCTTTTTCAGACTTAACAATCAAACTGATGTGAAACTTAGAAGTTCTTCCCACGTTATTAAGAAAATGCAATTCAGACCGGTGATGGGTAGTAAGGAGGGCACATATTGCATGGTGCACTGGGTGTTATACACAACTAATGAATCATCGAGCCTTACATCGAAAACCGGGGATGTACTGTATGGTGACTAACATAATATAATAAAAAATCATTATTAAAAAAAAAAAAAAAAAGAAAATGCAATTCAGCTTGAAAGTTACATGTGCTTCATTCAAACTGTCAACAAACACTTATTAAGTGTCTTTATGAGCCAGGCCCTATGATGGTGATATAAGTCAGAAAGACAGACAGACATGTTTCTGCTCCTATGGAGCTTCCAGTCCAGTAAGGACAGCAGATCACAAACTGACAATCATAAACTGCAAATAAAGTATGGGAAGTGCTATGATCGGGTAAATACAGACTGCCATGGAAAAAATATAGCAGAAGGACGTAAGTTAGAAAAGGAGCTACGAGGGGCGCCTGGGTGGCACAGTCGTTAAGCGTCTGCCTTCGGCTCAGGGCGTGATCCCGGCGTTCCGGGATCGAGTCCCACATCGGGCTCCTCTGCTGGGAGCCTGCTTCTTCCTCTCTCACTCACCTGCTGTGTTCCCTCTCTTGCTGGCTGTCTCTCTAAAAAAAAAAAAAAAAAAAAAAAAAAAAAAAAAGGAGCTACCAGAAAAAAATAAAGGAAGTCTAAGTGGAAACCTGAAGATGAGTATAGGTGTTAGTAAGATGAAGAGAAGACAGAGAGGGCATGTGTGCAAAAGCCCACAAGACAGAACATGAGGGTTTGAGGAAGTAACACATGTTTCTTGTAGGTGGGGAACAGAATGCAAGATGGGGGGAGGTTGTCCTACACTGTTGGTGGGGATGCAAGCTGGTGCAGCCACTCTGGAAAACAGTATGGAGGTTCCTCAAAAAGTTGAAAATAGAGCTACCCAACGACCCAGCAACTGCACTACTTGGTATTTACTCCAAAGATACAAGTATGTAGTGATTCGAAGGGGTACCTGCACCCCAATGTTTATAGCAGCAATGTCCACAATAGTCCAACTATGAAAAGAGCCTAAATGCCCACTGACAGCTGAATGGATAAAGAAGATTTGGTGTGTATAGAGAGAGAGAGAGAGAAAGAGAGAGAGAGAGAGAGAGAAACACACACACACACACACACACACACACACACACACACACACAGAGGAATATTATGCAGCCATAAAAAATAAAATCTTGCCATTTGCAATGATATGGATGGAACTACAGGGTATTATGCTAAATGAAATAAGTCAATCAGAGAAAGACAGTTATCATATGATCTCACTGATATGTGGAATTTAAGAAACAAAACAGAGGAACACAGGGGAAGAGAGGAAAAAATAAAACAAGATGAAATCAGAGAGGGAGACAAACCATAAGAGATTCTTAATCACAGGATACAAACAGGGTTGCTTGCGGGAGTGGTGAGGGATGAGGTAAGTGGGTGATGGACATTAAGGAGGGCACGTGATGTAATGAGCACTGGGTATTATATAAGACTGATGAATCACATACCTGTATCTCTGAAACCAATAATACATTATATGTTAATTAATTGAATTTAAAAAAAGATGGGGGGAGGTTAGAGAGAACACAAGAGAAATAATTGGAGGCTAGGTTGTGAAGAGGTTTGGTGACTCATGTTAGAAGTCTGAAGAGGATGATGGGAAACCTCTGAAGGGTGTTTAGCAGGAAGGGGACAATTAGATGTGCCTCTCAGCATGTCAATCTTCCTGCACTTGAAGGGCCATGTTTTTCGAAGGGGTTCCAAGGAGACAGCAAGAATGCCTCAGGGCTTTGGAGTCATCTCTGACTTCCCTCTTTCTCTCTCACTCTATTATCCAATCCATCAACAAAGATCATCAGCTCTACCTTCAGAAATATATTCAGAAACAAATTACTACTATCTTTACTCTTACCATTCTAATTTAAGCCATTTTCTTCTCTTGCCTAGATAAATATTTAATATCCTGCTCAACAGTCTCCCTGTCTTTGCCCTTGACCCCATAATCTAGTCCCCAAAGAGTAGCACAGTGATCCTTAAAAAATATAAGTTACCTCTTGTCACTCTTCTCAGAACCTCCAATGGCCTCTCATCTCACTAAAAGCTGAAATCTTTACAATATAAGGCCCCTGTAAGGCCCTACATGAACTCATCTCTGCCTTCATCTCCTACTCTTTAGCTCACCTACTCTGCTCCACCAACACTGGCCACTCTGTTTTTCTGTGAAAACACCTAGCAGGCACTTACCAAAAGCTGCTGTTCCTTCTGGTTGGAACTATCTTCCCCTAAGGTTCCACAAGGTTCATTCCCTGTGGCAGACTGTACTTTCTAAAAATGACTCCAACAGTATTTCTAGTTCTAATGGTGTTCTAGAACCTTGCCACTCTCTCATCAAGTCCGCGGGGGGGGGGGGGGGGGGGG
>NW_024425119.1:28205520-28271864 GCF_017311325.1 Ursus maritimus
GGGGGCGGCTCGCTGAGAGCACCTACGCCCAGGACTTGAAAACTTGTTCTGTAAAAAGCCAGATAATAAATATTTTAGGCTCTGCAGGCCTTAAAATCTTTGTCACAACTACTCAGCACTACCATTGTAGTATAAAAGCAGCCACTGACAACACATAAAGGAATGGGCATGACTTTGTTCCAATGAAACTATATTTATAAATAGGTAGCCAGTTGGATTTGACCTAAGGGCTAGTTTGCCCACCCTGGCCTAGTCAAGTAAAATATAATGGAGGTAACAAGTGACAAATGAGTGACTTTTCAGGCGAAAAAGGCAATACAATTTCCATCTCTCTCTTTGGTCACACACACTGGGAGCTCTGAGCCAACATAAAAGAAATCTGACTAACCCGAAGCTGCCATACTAGGACCACATGGAGAGACTGCAAAGATAGAGGATTCCTCAGCGATGTTCCTAGCCCTAGAGATATACCTGTGAGTGAGTGAGCCTTCAGATGACTCCAGTCGTTAGCCTTCGAACCACTCTGACTCCCAGTAGAGCAGAGGGGTTACCCTGCTAAACCCTACCCAAGTTGCCGATTTGTAAGCAAAGTAATAGTTTAGTTTTTTAAATCAAGAGTCAACCAACTATAGCCCTTAGTTCAAATCCAATCTGCCACCTATTTTTGCAAATAAAATTTTATTGGAACACAGTAGTGCCCATCCACTCAAGCACTGTCTGTGTCTACTTTTGCACCACAACAGCAGAGATGAGTAACTGACAGAAACCATATGGCCTACGATGCCTCAACTATTTACTACTAGGCCCTTTATGAAAAAAAATTTGCTAACCCACAACCCATGTTTTAAGCCACTTAAATAGTACTGGGGTGGTTTGTTATATAGCAATAGATAATGGAAACACTCCCTTACTTTCTTTAAGTTTCCACATAAATATTATCCTAAAGAACCTTCCTTTATCATTCCAGAAAAAATACAGTTTTCATCCTATAAATGCCATTAAAATGTCACTTTTCCTCTAGAAAGTCTTCAGTGAATGGGGAAGCAATTCGAGTCTTGGACTGCTGTATACATATGTACATTGTAAACTGACACACATTACTAGTCTCTCTATTTTGTTTGGATCTCTAGATTGTAAATGACTCAAGGACTGGTGCTATATTTCTATGACTGTAAACATGTAAGAGTACCACACACAGAACAATATACTATTTGGGGACATAAATGCTGACTGATAACAAATATACAAAGCAAAAACCATAAAGCTTAGTATTATTAGGTCAGTGAAAATGTCTTTACATTTCGTACCACTGAATATGAGAACTAGAAATAACTAAGGTACCTTTACATAATTATTTTTATATATGTTGAAAAGAATTAAATTACTATGTATATTTGGGTAGAATAAGACACAGAGTTAGGTAAAAAATACAAATAGCTGAATTTGTTACAGGAAAATTTGTTTATTCCTAATCCTGGGAATAGCTGTGTAAGGAAAGGCCATTGCAGGACCTTTTCATAGTTATGTCTTCACATTAAAACTGCTTTCATTATAATAAGAGGAGATTCTCTGCTGATTTATGAATAAAAACTCATCTGACACATCCACTACTGTCAGTAAAGACTGTAGGCAGGAAGACTTGAATCCCTGTTGCTCCAGGCTATGTTCAAACGTATATGGGATAATGCATGACATACATGTATTTGTTGACTGAATGAATAAACAAACACGAAAACAAACAAAAACAATAGTTAGGGCACAGGATCAGATTTAGCTCCTCCCTCAAGTCTATAGTTCTCTTTTTACATGTAGTAGGCAATACAGAAACTCAGTGACCTCCAAAGTCAAAATAAAGATTTAATTTAATTGATAGGCTTTCCTGACATCATAAGCCACAAAATTACAGCTCCAACTGTTTTTGAACAGCTGCCAAATATTCCCTTAAGGTTTTATAGCTTTCTTGAGCATGCATTCAAACATTTACAGGGAAAGCTTGCCAAAAGTTGTGCTCAAAGTAAAGAATGACTTTCTATGCTATGGATAACAGATGTAAGAACTCTTAAATTCTCTTCCTACGAATCAAAAAAAGTAAGAATTATATTTCTAATCTGGGAACCATGACTTGGAAAATGCTGCTGCCTTTTCATTTTAAGAGTGAGGCTTCTTGTATGAATTGTCAGGCTTATTTTTCAGAAAATCTGAGACATAAATCAAGATTTGCTCACTAGGGCATCCAACAATCTCTTGTTATCCCTCATATTGCCTTTTACTAACAATATCCCCTCTCCAACCCACTCTCCCACAATAAAACAACTCAACATTTAGGGTTGTTGTTTACCAGATTGCCACTGGTAATCAGATTACTTTAGCCAGGGTGGGCTCACAGTGCTATGTACCCTTCCTGGTTTGAGCCACCACATGTCCTTATTATCCCTCTGGATTATTTCAGGTGGTTTGACTAGAATTTTAACAATTCCTTTTTCCATCTTTTAGTTCTCTGACTTCCATGCCCTTTCTTATTATACAAATAAAAGATAAATTATTCAGAGTTGGTCTGTTTGCCCTTTCTTTCTCCTACCTTCATTCCATCTCTCCCCCCTTTTTCCTTTAATAAATGTTTATTTTATGTCATATATTACATTAGACCTTGGTAATTCAAAAGACAAATATGAAAATAATCTCTTCAAATTAAAAAAAAAAGAAAATAATCTCTTCAGGGAGTTCACAGTCTGGTAAAAAAGACAACCACACAAACCAATGGTTATAAAATAACGTGATCAGTGCTGCTGTGGAGCATGTTCAAGACATTACAGAAACAGAGAAGAGAAAGCACTAACTATTCCTGCTTAGGATGATTTTGCAGGGGAGGTAACACCTGAATAGACAAAGACACGGAAGGGAAGTACTGTAAGTAAGCAAACATTCCTTCATTTATTCAATGACTTCAGCCTCTACTGGGTGTAAAACTAGGGATACAGCAGGAGAAATAGAGCTGATAACTAGCTACATAATCAATTATTTAACTGCAGCTGTGACAGGTACTTCAAAAGGTACAAGGTGCTAAAAGGTCCTAAGAGAACCAGGTCCTAAGAGACCTGACTAAATAGTGGAAGGGTGGTCAGGGATGGCTTCTCTGAAAAAATTATGATTAAAACGAAACCTGAAGGGTAAGCATTCACCAGGGGAAGGAGAAGTGGAAGAGCCTTCCCAAGAGAAGTGGCAGCAGAAGCAGAAGAATGGAAAGGAAGAAGGGAAAGGACAGGAACAGAAGTCCAGGTAAGAGAGTTTGAGGGTGTGGACTAAGGTGGGTGTGTAGAAACAGAAAGAAGTAGATAGATAACTGACTGCACATGGGAGAGGATAAGAAAGTGAGAACTTTCAAGAATAATGCCAGATTTTTGGCTTAGGCAACGAGGTGGATGGCTGTACCATTCACTGACCAAGGCTAGTGGGAAGATCGCGAATTCAGTATTGGACATGTTAAGTTTGAGATACCCGTGAAATATTCTAGCTGCAAAGTTAAGAAAACAGGTGGGCTCCCCTGGTAATGGCTGGATTAGAGTCCCATTCCTATGGTTTTATTGTGAGACATGAACTTAAACTTGGATGAAAATGAGGGCTTATTTTCATTCTAATGTCAAACCTGTTAATCTAACTAAGGGTTATCCATCTCAAATTCGAGTACTTGCTGAGTCTGTAAAAAGTATATATAGCTCTGGGGCGCCTGAGTGGCGCAGTCGTTAAGCGTCTGCCTTCGGCTCAGGGCGTGATCCTGGAGTTCTGGGATCAAGCCCCACATCAGGCTCTCCCGCTGGGAGCCTCCTTCTTCCTCTCCCACTCCCCCTGCTTGTGTTCCCTCTCTCTCTGGCTGTCTCTATCTCTGTCAAATAAATAAATAAAATCTTTAAAAAAAAAAAAAAAAGTATATATAGCTCTTTTTCCTTTGAATCTTACCAGACGGGCATCTGAATAGGTTTTTTTCAGTCAACCCTTTACCCTTTACTCTTTGCTCATCATTCCACCCTAACCTTCTTTGTGATCAAAGTAAATAGTAAATTGTAAACTTAGAGCTTTATAAAGATTACAAAAAGCTTTATAACAGTTATGACTCTTTTAGTTACTTGAAATATCATATATCAAATGTTTCATTTAGAATAGATATACAAAACAGAATCTTTATATTTCATTTAAGTTGTTTAAAAAGGTATTGATCATATTTTCCTAACAATCCCTAGGTTCATTACATTCTTAAGGATAAGATCTACCGACCAGAACATTATACAGGTAGTCATGGATACCAATATGCAGAACCTCAAAGAGATCTGAAATGGGGGTAGGGGGAGGCAGGGGGACTTTAGCTCCATTTGCAATGCTTCACCTCACGTAAGAGAAAAAGTACCAATTTGAAGCAAATCTGTCAAAGTTGAAATGTGTTAGTTCTGAGTATATGACTGTTCTGTTGTTTTGTTTTATGATACTTCCCCCTCCCCTTTTTTTATCATGAAAGTCTCTCAATCAGTAACCAAAAGAGACATAAAAAGCAATTAATTCAGAAACAATTTCACCTGTCATTTATATTTATTTTCTATTACATTTGTACGGCACTCACAGAATTTTTTTTATTTAACAAAGTTCACTGCTCTGGAGTATTTAATTTCTGCATGAAATTAATGACCCTTCTTCAAAGCACCACTGTTGCTTGTTAAAGAAGTGACTGATATTATAGAAGGTGACGACTCATTGGAGTGGGATTTTGCTAAAGGCAAGAAAAAGCTTTAGACCTCTAGGTGCGAATAAATTATAGCATCATACAAACATACTTACTAATAAATAAGAGGAAATTAAGGGCAGTAAATCCATGACCCAAATGTAGACTAGTTTAATGGGATGCTTTTCAGAGATTTTCAAGGAATGCCAGCAAATCCTTTTAGATTTGCAGCAGTAACCAAAATACTATGCGGTGCTTAACCATCAAAACATAAGCCTATGTGTTTATTCTTCATAGGAGACTTTGGTTGCTTACATAAAATCATCCCAGAGGCAAAAGGAAAGAAAATATCAAAGACAGATTAAGGAAGCTGATCACTGCTTTAGAGATGAATGCTTTACAGACCAAGGCTAAAGCTATCATGGTTGTCTCACTATTAACGCATTTAAATGATTACAGAAAGAAAACACCAAGAGTGGCATTTTGTTCCAAGTGACTATGGATTCATACTGTAGTAAAAACCATTCTAGTTTCTCACAGATGAATTTATACTTTGAAATATCTTACTAATTTAAGAAGTCAAGTGTTGTAATCTATTTACATTCTTATCTAGGTTTCCATTGCTTCATTTAGACACTCTTTTAATACTTTTCTATTAATTTGCTGGCACAGCAGCTGATAAATTATTTTTTGTCATTGCTGTTTGTTGACTATTTTAGTCAGAAGCTTGCCTGTGTTCCTCCAAGTGTCATAAATATAACAAAACAGTTGTGTTCTCCTTAATATCTATGGTTCTGTCTTCACCAAAGATGAGGCTAGGCTCCACAGTATTAACTTCCAGCAAAATGGCATCTCTGATTAGAGAAATAACTACACTGTGTTCTGTGAAGAATCAAAGTCAAAGTGCCAAGTGCCTTGGGCATTTGTACTCAGAAAAGTACCAAGCTATTCCTTCTTTGTAGCAAGCTCAGACTGGAATAAATTCACTGTGATACAGAAATACCACAAAAGATCCAATGTGACCCATGTCATTTCAGAGGAGGTCAAAACTAAGTTACATCATTTTTCTTTGGGGGAGGCAGCATGTAGATGGGGAAAAAGTGAGCTAGAGAGTAAAAATGATCTGGATTTAATCTCTGAGACTCCCTGGATAACTTTGGTTTAGTAATCTCTGTAAAATATGAATAAGAACTCTCACTGGGCACATGTAAGCATGTATATGAAAGTAACATACATGAGCTATCTAGCAGGTATCTACTGTATATTAATTTCCTTCCCTTATAGTATCATATCATAATGGGATCTTTTGGCTCTACCTTTAAAATAACTCAAAAAGAACTACACCTATCAGTGTCTCAGTCCACTCTTAATTATTTCTATGCCTATTATGCCTGATCTCTGATTTGCTCACTTTGGGGCTCACTTTATAATCACAGAATTCCATTCATGGGATCCCAAAATATTACCCAGGCTTCTAAGTGGGACCCTCCCTAAATAATCTGAAAACTACAACTATCTGGAAGAATCTCTAAAGGGACTTCTAACAATCACTGGTAGTTCACTGCATTAATTCAAATTCCTTATAAACAAATTCTTACTAATGTCTAACTGATGAATTGAAGTTCCTTTTCCTCTTTACTTTCTGAATATGATAAATTACAGGCCCATATCATACAACATTCCTTGAAATATGAAAACTGTAATCATGTTCCTCTATCAGGTTCCTCTCCAGGCAAAGAAATATTACTGTTTATCAAAGCATCTATGTATCAATTAATACAAAACCACAACACAGCTTAATAGTAGGAAAAGAAAATGGGCTTTGAGGAACATATGGACCTGGATGTTCACAGCAGCATTATCTATAACAGTCAAATTACGGAAACAGCCCAAGTGTTCATCAACTGATGAATGGGTATAGAAGAGGTGGTATATACACACAATGCAATATTACTCAACCATAAAAAAGAATGAGATCTTGCCATTTGCAACAACATGGATGGAGTTAGAGAGTAGAATGCTAAGTGAAATAAGTCATTCAGAGAAAGACAAATACCATACGATTTCATTCATATGTGGAATTTTAGAAACAAAACAAATGAGCATAGGAGAAAAAAAGAGAGAGACAAACCAAGAAACAGACTCTTAACCACAGAGAGCCAACTCATGGTTACCAGAGGAGAGGTGGGTATAGGGGGATGCGGGAAATAGGTGATGGGGATTAGGAGTGTACTCATGATGAGCACTGGGTGATGTAAGCACTGAATCACTATATCGTATGCTTGAAACTAATATTACACTGTATGTTAACTAACTGGAATTTAAATAAAAAGGAAATGGGCTTTGAGGGTCTGTTATATATACTTCTCTGCCCTGGGGACTGTAGGAAAAAAACTTCTCTGAGCTTCATTTTCCACATGTATAAAGAGGACAATATTATCTATCTTATAGAATTGTTTATTTAAAACATTAAATTAAATTAAATAATGTAGACATTGTCATCTTAACAAAATAAAATGAAGATTAAAGATAAAACAAAAAACCCAACTACATACCATGTTCACTGCATCTTGATCAAAAGGGTTCCATTCTATATTCTCAGGATAGTGGGCCAGCACTTTGGATTTGAATGTTCTTCTCAAAGGACTCTGGTCAAAATTTTCACCTATAACAAATAATTAATAATTAGTTAATATCTAGAATTTTTTCAAAAGCATGTAGTAGTTTTATTTTTATTTTGTAGACATATTGACTGATAATCTTGAAATCCGGTTCAATTTCTACCTCTAACAGTCTGAGTTGTAAACTTCTCAATGGACAACTGAAAGGAAACTTAATAAAACACCTGCATTTAAAACTTCAGAATCTGAATTTCAATATCCTGGCCAGACAACTATACTAAAAATCAAGATCTACTCAAATAATCTTTGCTGTAACCTAATTATTGTTCTCATTTTACTATGTGGTGATAAAAAAATCTACTTGGAAACATCTAACTTATTAACGAAACATCCTGAATGGAGCATCCTGAATCATACTTCTGATCCTGAGATTTTGTACACGGACAGACACAATGCTGCCATCCTCAAAGGAGGCAATTTTGCTTGAGCTTCCACAGAAATCTGACAAATGTGATTGCATCCAGGCTTTTACAAGTAATACAATTAACAGAATTAGAAATGTCATTACTGAGTTGTCTAGTTTAGTAGACAGAACATATTAAACACACTAAACCTATGAAAAGAAACAAGCTATTCTAAGCCAAATTCATCACCTGTCAAAATTCTGGAAAGATAAAGGCAGGCTATACTTTGATTATTACATATAAAAGACCTCAGTTATAGCTGTCAGCTCAGTTCTTTATCTCCTTGACCAAATTAATTCCCATGAGACCTGTTTCCCCCAAATGCCTTAGTTCCATAAAATATGTTAATGTGGATGGCTCTTAAATTCTCAATGTCAAAAAGTTGAGACTGAAGAATTAGAAGACCTTGGAATATCATTCTGTCTCTTGTGTTTTTTCTGTTTAAGTTTTAATAAGTGTAGAACATAAACTGTTATATCAAAAGATAAATGCTACTTACCAGTATTTGCACAAGTAAAAATACCAAGTAATTTACAAATCATAATTGGGCATCTAGTTAGACTCTGTTTCCATTTTTGATAAAAATATGGAAAGATGGACACTAAAACACCTTTTAGTGCAAAACTTAACAGATCACAAAAGGAGGGAAAAGTTACACTCTAAAATCTTGTTGGAAATTGCAAAATAAAATACACAGAAGCTTTTCTGAATAAAGGCACAGAGTTTAAATAGATTTGCTGCAGCAACTAACCTACTGTTTCTAATTTAAGCCCTTGGCTAATGATTTTCCTTCGGATTCCTCTTACGTATCTCGGCAAATGTTTCATCTCTATCTTTCTACTCCGTATTTCTATCTTCTAAGAGAGAGAGAAAAGCTTTCACTTTTAGAAGAAAAACTGTCAAAAGCATCCCTGAGGACAGTTCATGAGTTTTTGCAACATGCCTCTAAAGTGTGCTGACAAAGTCAATGGAAAAATGTGGAACTGTCCATGAGTCAGTGTGCCTGAAGAAAAGAGGGTTCATAATGCCTGATTTCAGGAAGGGCAAATGACATTCTTTAAGCTGATACTGGATTCTCATGCAAACACTAAGAATTTTTAGGTTACTCACTTCTTCATTAAAAAAAAAAAAAAAAGACTAGGGGCACCTGGGTGGCTCAGCTGGTTAAGCATCTGCCTTCAGCTCGGGTCATGATCTCAGGGTCCTGGGATCAAGGCCCGCATCGGGCTCTCTGCTCAGTGGCTAGTCTGCTTTTCCCTCTCCCTCTGTGATCTCTCTTGCGCTCACTCTCTCTCAAATGAATAAATAAAATCTTAAAAAAAAAGAAAAAGACTACTCTTCACTTGACTTTAAGTCACAAAAAACACAAAACAAAAATTCCCTTTTGGTTCTAAAGGTCTATGCTGCTGACTCTGCTACTAACACAGAAACGGGATATCCTCAAATAATATACAGCAACCAAGAATGCCTCTCCTTCACCCACCAACATATATTAGAAATGTTTATTTTTATCACAGGTGTAAATAAAATGTGAAACACCGGGGTGGGGGGGCAGAAGAAACAGCACATAATGCGAGATATAACTCCTTGCAACACTTACCTTTAATGAATTCCTGCCTGAGTTTGGTTAAAATAGTAACATTATCTTCATTCATATATATTAAGTTATTAATGGGACAGGATAAATCAGAAAAGCCATGACAGTGCCATTTTCAATATAATTGTTCTGTTAACTAAGGAACACCACACCCTCTTGAAGCACAACGGAATCACCCAGAAGACAGGGAAGGAAAAAACACCTTTTTCAGAGAGAAAAAATTTCACAAAAACACTAACGAAACAGAAACACAAATCTTAGAAAAGAAAAACAGAACCACCACCACTGCTGCCACCACCACCACCACCACCTACTGGACTGCCAAAAAAGGGGGGCAATAGGAAAGATCATTGCTGTATATATAGCTGTCTTGGCAAATACCATTTTGAGGTAAATTAAGGGAAGAACCAACTAAGTAGAAATTCTGATAACACTGTTAAGGAATTAGACATGAGTAGATGCAGTTATCACTACTATCACCAGCCAAAGAAGAGAATCTTGAAGATGCCTTTGGAGATAGGAGGTGGGGGGAACAACCTAGTCTTCTCATTTTGAACCCATGTTATAAATGAACTTCTAACTTAGAATTTACTGCTAGGACTCAGTAGGAGAAATGAATCAGTCTAAGAATTTGGGTTCTCAGGCAATTGAAATGATACATAAACATCCTTTACTTAACTCAAAATCCACCTTTTAAACACTATCCTGAAATTAACAAGAATTATAAATTTGTGCAAGTATTAATATCCCCCACTACAACAACATATAAACTTAATTCCAAGTAATACTGCCAAGTAACTTGCTACTAAATTTAAGCTGCAATTCAGCCTTTCCTTCTAAGAAAAAAGGATATATCTGCCAAGAGAGCTTAAGATTAAATTAGTGAATAATTTTTTCAAGGCTTGAAGCAAATGAGGTCTTTACAAAAATTAAGATGCAGATGAGAGAACAGAAATACAAAATAATACCTATTTTTGCCCAAGCAAAACTGAAAAAAAAAACCACCCCAATTATGATGGGCTTGGGGTGAATTAAAATAATGATTTCTAACACCTCAGTTTTTATTTTTACTTATTTTTTATTTTTACCTGAAGTCGTATTTGCAGCATCTTGGCTCTTGCCATGACGATCTGCTTCTAGCCATTGGTACAAAACTACATAATGTAACAGAAACAAAAAACTTTATAAACAAAGAAACACAAACACAAAAGCAAAATGACTTTGAAGAATGGAAAATGAGAATAACAAATTAAACAAAAGCAATAAACATGAGACATTAACGTCAATGGAATGTAGCTTAACACCAATAGTATGTAGCTTATAAGCTATTAGTAATAAGAAAGCACAGAGAACAGGTAATTGTATTTTAATGTAAGAGGTGAAATACTATTTAAACATTTGTAACAGTTATTCATATGGGAAAAAAGCACATATATACTTCTCAATGCTGATTTGAAGAGAAATACCAGGAGAGAGCTAATGTTTCCAGTCAGATAAAATAAAATATGACAGCAAGACAAAACGACCAACTTTAAAAATTACACCCCAACTTCTGCACACCTATCAGCATGGCTGACGTCCAAAAAACTGACTACACCAAATGCTGACAAGTACATGAAGTGACAGTAACTCTCGTTCAATGCTGGTGGGAAGGCAAAGTGGTTCAGCTACTTTGGAAGACGGCTTGGCAATTTCTTAACAAAGCTAAGCACAGTCTTACCATAGGAACCCATAGCTCTAGTCTAATCCAGAGAAAAACATCCGACAAATCCCACGAGCAGTAACCTACAATGTACCTGATGAACATTTGCCGAACTATCGAGGACATTAGAAACAAGGGAAGTCTGAGAAGCAGTCACAGCCGAGAGGAGCTTAAGGAGACATGATAACTGAATATAATGCGGTATATTGGATGAGCTCCCCCAAGAGAAAAAGGACTTGAAGTAAACGCTAAGGAAATCTGAGCAGAGTATATATAGACTTTAGCTAACAATTATGTATCAACTGATTTGTTAACTGTAACAGATATACTGCTGTAAGACGTTAATGACAGAAAAAACTGTGTTTGTGTGGATGGGAGGGGAGATGTGAGGCATATGGGAACTCTGAATTATCTTTTCAATTTTTCTAAAATCCGAAACTCCTCTAAAAATCAAGTCTGTTTTAAAAAGCTTTCCAGGGGCGCCTGGGTGGCTCAGTCGTTAAGCATCTGCCTTCGGCTCAGGGCGTGCTCCTGGCGTTCTGGGATCGAGTCCCACATCAGGCTCCTCCACTGGGAGCCTGCTTCTTCCTCTCCCACTCCCCCTGCTTGTGTTCCCTCTCTCACTGGCTCTCTCTCTCTGTTAAATAAATAAATAAATAAATAAATAAAATCTTTAAAAAAATAATAAAAACTAAAAAGCTTTCCAATAGGTAAGATAAGGACAAAATCATATTATATCCAATCTTATAAGTAACCTACCTTTCAGAAATCATTCTATGCAAACAGGAGCTGAAGTATGCTCTGTACTGAGATTCCATTTAGTCAACTATCCCTTTATGCGCTGTTAACTAGGAAGTGTCAACTCTTGGAGAAAAGTTTACTACAGTAAGGACACAGGCTATTAGGAAATTCACACTAGACCTCTATACCTTTGCAGGTTTGAAGAGTATAAAAACTTCTGAATAGGTTACCCAGATGTCTACAACTTTTAGACATCCAGTCTTCTCTTTAAAGAGTTAAATAAAGATAATGTAGGGTCCTAATCACCAGGGAATCTTCCTATCTATACCTCAAAGGTCTGAATGATCTCAGGACAAAGGCTAAACTTCTACTCTGGGGACTATTTGCCCACAGATATTGTGAGAGTTCTATATCCCAATCAAGGTTTGCAGAAACTTTATACACTCTCCCTTCACAAAACAACAACAAAAACAAAGAGCTGGGGAAGGAAGCCCATGGAACTCCTGGACTGAAGGAATAAAGGAACTAACTGATCCATGATAAAAGGCCAAAGACACCCTGAAATCACCAAGCAGGTTATTTGGATCTTTCCAGACATCCAGATGGTATACTGACATTTATCATGAGGGACTGATGGCCCAAAACAGACCTCAGAATAGCTCCCATTCACCCAGGCAGTGTGCAAGGTCGGTGGCTGAGGGTGCCCCAGTGGGCACACAAGTCAGTATACTTCCCTCCAGGATACTGCACACTTCTGGGAGGCAAACAATTGTTATGATTGGGACTAGCAAGGAAGAATTCTAGAAGCAGACCTCACTCATTCAATATATACTATAGGTATTTTTTGCCTTTCTAGTTTGCAGGAATAACTAACTACTCATTGCAGTACAGAAGTAGCAGAGTAATGAAGTATTAGGCCACGACACAAAAATCTCCCCATTTGGAAAAAAGCAAGTATGGACTTTACAACTGACAATGAATATCACTCTCACAAAAATGAGATATGAGTAGGGAAACTAATACATTAACTGGTCTAACAATTCTGCCTAGCTGTCATCTTACTCTGCCCTGATTAAGGTAGAAACTCTTGGGTGCATTTATGGTATCACCAGGAATATTTACCAATAGTTCAATTACTTCATATAACTCCTGTTTCTGGTTTTACCAAAGAAAAAGACAAAAAAAGGAAAGACTATGAAGGCTATTCCAGGTCAACTTACACAGAGAATTATATATAAGCAAAAATCTTTTTAGGATTTAGATATTCAATTATTCTGTCCTTCCCTCCAGATTACCAAAGTCCAATAAACCATGGCCTAAATATTTCAGAGAATTCTTAGTGAAATAAGTGCACCTGCTTCATGCAAAGCTATCATGTGAATCACCATTAGACCAATTTGGATTTCAAAGCCCACTTCATAGCACATATATTTAAAAAGATAAGGTATGACTAAAAAAAGAAACGTGACAGATATTTTTACCCAATATACTAGAGTGTAAATGGGTAGTTCTAGAAGGGCTGAGCTCCAAAAATTTAACTCCCATAAAACATATGAAATATGTCATAATACAAAGAATCTGCTACTATGTTTGTAGAGGATGTTAGAATACCAAGAACACCCTCTTCTCACTGTGGCTGGGAGCATAAGATCTGGCTTTTTGGTGGCTCCATGCTTCCTCTCAGTTGGCACTGAGAGTAGGTACCCCCAGCTCCAAGCCACTGGTGAGAATTTCTATAGCCTGTGTATGGGATTGCAAGTGGAGAAGGATTTGTGAGATGTGTGAACCTTGGAGGTATTTCTCAGCCTGAGTGGTCCCATTACCCCCTTTCTCTAAACCTATCAGCTTCTAGGGCCTCAGTGAGTTCCCTCCCTCATTATCCATTTCCATTGTAGCTTCTGTCTGCCCAGGTATTTTCTCCACAAAACAAGGGCAAGGCTCACAATACTTCCCTATCTTCCTGTCCCCCGAAGGATACCACAGAAGTCTAGATGTTTTAAACAAAGCTTGCTGATAGGAACAATGAAAACAGACAGGAAGTTATAAAAGGTAATCTCTTTTGTCTTATGCCTTTTTAAATTTTGTTCCTTTTTTCTCTAAAGGGAAAGTTTAAACACACACACACACGCGCGCGCGCGCGCACAGGGGCAATAAATGGTGGACAAAATATTTAGAATAAATTTTCCCCAGTATTTTGATAGAGGTGAGAGGAGAAAATGAAGAACTACAGATGCTGCCTATGAAATGCATGCTGAGGAAAAGAAGAAGGGAGGATGTGGTGGTGAGATAGTTCTTCTCCTTCCTATGTCTATCACTACAGGTCCCCAACTGTCTGTCTCCAAAGACTCCTGGCTGAATTGACATGAGCTAGAGTTGTAGAGGGAATACTGGACAGCAGTGGATCCTATAAGAGAGACTGACTAGGGAAAGGGAAGCAGGGGCAGAGGGACCCCACATGTTATCAAAAAAAAAAAAAAAAATGAAGGTGCACTTCCTGTGACATTCACAGAAAAACATATCCTACACATGAGTTGTCTCTACATCACAGTGAGCTGTCCTCTTCAAAAAAGATCCCCCAGGAGGCTACATATTCATTATTCATTGTAATGATTCTACCACTATTTAAATAATCTCTGAGCAGGTGATTAAGGTGAGACCTGACGAAGTAATACTAGTCATCCCAGTTAACACAGTGCTTACGACAGAGCAGGTGTTATTCTAAGTGCTCTACACATATTAAATCATTTCATCATCATAATTACTCCATAAAGTAATTCCTATTTTATCATTTCACAGATGTAGGAACTGAGGCACAAAAAAGTTAAATAACTTGCCCAAGATCAGACAACTCTAAAATTCAAACTTACACAGTCTGGCCCCAGAGTATGCTCTCAATTCTCCATAGGAGGTCATCTCAGGAAAGAGTATTCGGGCAGGGGAAAAGAGCAAGTGCAGAATCCCCGAGGTATCCATGAGCTTGTCATGGCAAGGAGGCCAGTACAATGTATTTGACTGAGGTGGTAGAAGATGAAGTCAGAGAGGTCACTAGGGCCACACAAGACAGGGCCTTTTAAGTCATGGTAAGCTCTTTCTTCATGGGAAGTACCTGAGGTGTTTTAAACAGGTGTTTTAAACTTGGCTTGAACAAGCTCACCCTGGTAGCTGTGAGAACAGACTGTAGAGGGTAAGAGAGGAAAGAGAGACAAGAACTAGAAAGCTTCTGCGATAATCCAGGCAAGAGATGATAGTGGTATGGATCAGGGAAACAGTGTTAGGGTAGTGAGAAGTGGAAAGATCCTAAATACATTTTGAAGACATAAGAGATATTTGCTAACAAATTAGATGTGAGAGAAAGGGGTAGTCAAGAAGGATATCATGATACCACAGTTTCTAGTCTGAGCACCTGACTGAATGGTGTAGTTATTTACTGAAATGAGGAACAATGGACAAGGAGAGGGTTTTTACTGGAGGGTTGGGAAGCTGGAATAAAGAATTCAGTTTTGGATACATTAAGTCTGTGATGTCTATTAGATATCCATGTGAAATTTTTCAGCAAGCATCTAGAAATATGAATTGGGGTGGGGGGGTTGTGCCTGGGTGGCTCAGTTGGTTAAGCATCTGCCTTCAGTTCAGACCGTGATCCCAAAGTCCTGGGATGAAGCCCGCCTTGGGCTCTCCGCTCAGCCAGGAGCCTGCTTCTCCCTCTGCCCACCGCTCCTCCTGTTTGTGCTCTCTCTCTCTCCCTCAAATACATAAATAAAATCTTAAAAAAATAAAAAAGGAATACATCACCTTAAAAAATAAAATTCAGGGAAAATTTAGAAAATTCGGCATCAAACAGATGGCATTTAACATCACAGGGCTGGATAAGATCACCGAGGAAATGAATGTAGATGAAGAGAGAAAGGCAGGGGTCAGGTTCCTGGGAGGCTCAAGTACAAACATTAAGAGGTTAGGAAGAGAAAGAAGGCAAAAAGGTAAATGAAAAATGCAACCAGTGAAGAAAGAGAAAGACCAGAAGCATGGGCAGCGTGAAAGCCAAGTAAAGAAAATGTTTCTAACAAGGAGAGAGTTGACAACATGGAAGTTGCTAGTGACCTTGAAGAGATTTCTATGGAGTGGCGGAGGTGAAAAGCTATCTGGAGTTGTTCCAAGAAAGAATGCAAAGACAGGAAGTAGAGACAGAGAGTATAAATAACCCTTCTACAGAGTTTTGCTGGAAAGATGAGAAACGGATTATATTGGAGGAGAGTAAGGAAGGGAAAGGTTTTTGTTTTGTTTTTTTTTTTAAAGAAAAAAGGTATTCTCATTCAAATAATGTGTCCAGAATGCCTACACTGTACCGGGCACAGTGACTGAGGCTGTGGGTAGGATTAGTGCAGTCCAGTCCCTCTGAGGATCACTCATTCTATCTTGCCTCCAGTGCTTCCACAGAGAACTGACTTTGCCCATTCTGTATGCTATCATGGCTGATAGAGACTGTACTCCCCAGGTACCATTCTTCCTATCCCTAACACACAGTTTATCCTTATAAAGCTGTATGCTTAACACTGAACCCCCTAGAAACTACATTCTCTCCATCACATTTTCCCCCCTCTGGTACTCCTAGAAATAGTCCCAAACCATTCTCACTTTGATAAGCCACGTCAATTATGTTAGCACCACAGTCCAGCTCTTACTGATTCTGGATCTGTGACAGACAGGTGCTTACCAACATCCATGTTCTTTTCTTCCCAATATTACTGCATCTGGGTGGGGACCAAATCACTAGTTCTTGCCAATGAAATATGAGAAGTGACGTGTGTCACTTCCAGGCTAAGCCACGTACCTATCTGTCCTCTGCCATTCATCAGCTAAATGCAAATGGAAATGGGACCTTAAAAAGATGGGAAGGTCACACAACAGAAGACAACTTGGGTCACGTAATGTCTCTGCAAAATAGAGCCCTCCCACCCTGGCCTACGTTAAACAGTAGATGAGAAACTTTTACTGTCACAGGCCACTGATAATTTGGGTGATTGTTAGAGCAGTTAGCTATTTATGTGTTTCTGGATTACCCTAACTTTTTTATTTGTGTTAGCATTGACCTTCTCACCATGATACCAGTCCCTAACTATACTGTGCCTTCTATTCCTTGGTAACTTTCTAGATTGCTTTTTACTGTGCTTCTATACATAATAAATGCAGTTCTTTACATATGGGACAGAATTTGCCCATTTTTTATGGATGCTTTCTACCCTTCACAGAAGAAGCCGTATACCCACTACTAAGCTACTAATCAAGGCTATAGGCTTTAACCCATGACAAGACTGTTAGGCTTTCTAAAAACACAACTTCTAAATCCAGTCAGCAATCTTGTAGGTCTAAGTGGCTGGTCATAAAGGCAATCAAGTAAAAGAAGCTGGGATCTCTGAAAATTCATTACCCTACTGAGGAATCATCATCAATAAAAACCGTGAATCCTGGGAATCTTAAAAGCTTGTTTTAAGATATTAATAAAAGTACATCAACATCAATCTAGTAAATTTTTAATTTCTAAGAAATTCACAATATTCATTCTTGATCACAACAAAACTCAACAGCCATACTGTATTTAGCTAACACTAAAATACACTTCAATTACCGAAGTTTATTCACTGGAAACCAAGAGTACACAACACAGTTATTCTGCTTCAACCCCAACTGGACGTCACTTAATTCTGTCACTAATCACCTGCAGTTGGCACAGACATCACCTGTTAAAGGGCATGGACCCCAAGAGGACTGCCCTGACTTCAGAGACCCCCAGCGCAGCACCCTTCTGACAGACTGGCTATACTTTGGGGAGTCTCTATGACTATCAGTTTGATAATTCGCTAGAACAATGCATGGAGCTCAGGAAAGCACTATTACTTGTGATTGCAGTTCTATTACAAGAGCTACAAATCAGAAGAACCAAACAAATGAAGATACACAGACGGTGAGGTCTGGGAGAGAATGAATGCAGTGCTTCCATCCTCTCCTGTGGAATCAGGGTATGTCACTTGCCACCACCACACATACATACAATGGGTTTATCAGGCAAGAAGCTCCATTAACCTTTGGTATCTAGAGCTGTTTTGTTTTTGTTTGTTTGTTTTAAGATTTATTTATTTATTTTAGGGGGGGAGGGGAGAGGGAGAGAAAGAGTCCCAAGCAGTCAGTGCAGAGCCTGACTCAGGGCTCCATCTCATGACTCTGAGATCACGACGTGAGCCAGAACCGGAAGTCGGACGCTTAACTGACCGCATCACCCAGGCGCCCCTGGTATCTAGAATTTTTAATGGGCTTCACTACGTACACAGGACTGATCTGATCAATGACCATTTGACTGAACTCAAATCTCTAACCTCCTCGCTTACCCAGAGGCCCGGTTGGCGCAAGTCCTCTGGTAACCAGCCCCTATCCTGAAGCTATCTAGGGGCTCATCATTACTTTATTAGGATAACACTCCAATTACTTAAGAAATTACCAGGGTTCTAGAAGTTCTGTGCCAGGAAGCTGGGACAGAGACCAGACAAATTCTTATTAGGCACTGTGCATTCTACCACCAAGCACAGAACACAACAGCAGATTATTTACTTGCAAAAATAACCTTAGCAATGAATTCAAGATCTATAGTCCTCTGATAATGAAGAGTAAACAAAGCACTTTGCTTCTAAGCCGTGCTTTAATACTATCCCCTTTCTGATAAAATGTAAGACAAGAAAAAAAACTTTAAAAAGTCATTGACGTATTATAACTGATATTATAAAACTCTCTAAGAGGAAAGGGTCCCTAATTTTTAGGTTAATAATCAAGTAAGTACCCTGTGTCTACCAGTGTTTAGTAAATGATTTTTATTATTCTGAAAAATAAAACAGTGATTTTCAAATAATAAGCATAGCTAAGAAAACAAAGTTCTAGTTCTAGTTGAATATCCTGGGTTCTAGGAGCTTAGGCAAATCATGCTTTCTTTGAGTAAAGGTTTCCTCACACATAAAATACAGATTACATTAAAACACATTAGTACTATAGAGATCTATCTTATATGAGCGTCATCTATGCAATGTACTTCTGGGAAAGCATATTAATGATATTATTTGATGCTGCATGTTATAAGTATAAAACAAATCTTCCCTATTGCTAAAGAACTTATTCTCTGCTAAAATGACATCAAGAGGGCCACCCTTTGCCTTCAGGAACAAAAGAAACGCACTTGCCATTAAAATATTTATAGCTGACAAGTAACACTATAGGGCTAGAGTTCGAAGATGATTTAAACTGAAACAGTTCTGCTGTATGACTCAAAGAAGCAGTTATTTGCTCCGAGCTAACACATACTTTTCCCTTCATTTCCATTCATTACTTTTTGCTGCCAATACTCTCACCAAAAAAAAAAAAAAAAAAAATTTATAAGGAGTCAGAAAAAAGTAACTCAGTTTACACAGGGATACCAAGGAACATATACAAGAACACCACTTTCTTCCTCTTACCCTCTTCAACAAAATAAAACAGAAAACCTGCATAAGAAATCAACAAAGTTCTCTAAAGAAAAGATATAGATTACAAGGCAGGACAAAGGATACACGTGTTTTACTAATGATCCCCTGCCTCACGGTCGATGAAATTATAATAATATGAGCAAAATAGGGCAAAAAAATGTTAAGATTCACTGAGAAAGAAAATCTTCCTGTAGGAATCAAACAGAAGTATTATTATTCCAATAATCGCCTGAGGTTTTGTGCAGCTGATGTAACTGTTGCTAAGCAAAAGTGGCCTCGAAGTCTTTTCATCAGTACATACTTCAATCGAAAGGCCCTCAAGGCCCTCCCCTAATATGCTGAGTGTTAGCTAGAACATTCAGGCTTTAAAATGGACTGCATGGACTCCAGCTCTTAAAAGGGTATTGGGGGACAGCACAGACCTATAAAATCATGGTCCACGTATCCTACGAAGAAGACAACGCAACCTGTCAGATGACGAGGAACCTCCCAGTTTCACAAGAGGCTGTGATTCCCAGATCTACTGCCTAGCATATTTTAAAAAGTTAAGAAAAGAGTCAAGCCACCTATGGTGGGGGGGTACATTTTAACCACTTTCTGAAGTTTTCAAAATTAACAGAAAACAAAAAACCAAGGATAAAAATGGGAGTAGAATTTTTCTCTTCCTTATAGGAAAAACAAAGTCTTCCTTCCTCCCTCCATCAGACAAACAGAAGAAAAACTGCAAGATGATCTCAAGCCCTGAGGGTTTTGTTTCTTAAAAAAAATTTTTAAACAGATTTTATTTATTTATTTGACATAGAGAGAGGGAGAGAGAGCATGAGCAGGGGGTGCGGCCGGCAGAGGGAGAGAGAGAAGCAGGCTCCTGCAGGAGCAGGGAGCCTGATGCCAGGCTGGATCCCAGGACCCTGGGATCCTGACCTGAGCCAAAAGCAGTCACTTAACCAAATGAGCCACCCAGGCCGCCCCCTCAAGCCCTGAGTTTCAAATCACGATTCCTACTACCCACCAAGAATCTGCGCTCAGCTGTTTCAGTTACCAGCAGCCTTGACTTAACACTCGCAAAACTGAACTCACCTTCTCCACAAAGCCTTTCCTCTATTAGCAGTGCCACAATTCACGTAGTTACTAAGTACTGCTATCTACTTACTCATTCCTGAAGAAGGGTTAACACTAAAAGTGATCCTATCAAAAGGGATTCATATTTACTGTTTTTACTCTAACACTCAGAGTACTATCTGGTACTTAGCCAGTATATGACTGACTGACTGATTAGGAGTCATTCTAGATTTCTACATTTAGATTCTAGATTTCTCCCCTTCCTCACCTGAATCCATTTCCTTTCCTTCCATGTTCAAATAGTCACTAAATTTTGCTATTTATACCTCCTTAATATCCCTTCAAATCAGCTTTTCCTTGGGGCGCCTGGGTGGCACAGCGGTTAAGCGTCTGCCTTCGGCGCAGGGCGTGATGGGATCGAGCCCCACATCAGGCTCCTCCGCTAGGAGCCTGCTTCTTCCTCTCCCACTCCCCCTGCTTGTGTTCCCTCTCTCACTGGCTGTCTCTATCTCTGTCAAATAAATAAATAAAATTAAAAAAAAAATCAGCTTTTCCTTTCTATTTTCACTGCTACACTGTTAACTGAGCCTCAAGCCAGACTCAGAATATCGCTACAGCTTCCTAACTTGTTTCCCTGCCATACACTGTACATTAAACTCCCCTTCTAATTCATATCTCATTGTCTCTTTTCTCTCTGCCCCTCTCTTTTTCTTTCACTCAACAAGTATTTTTGAAGCTCTATGAGCCAAGGCACTATTCTAGGCTCTTGAGATATAACAGAATAGCAGATTGTATTCTTCAAAAATAGCCACCACAGTATCTCTTGTCCGAGATGAGCTTTTGAAACTCCATCAGAAAGCAGAGTCCCTGTCCCCGGTCCTTAAACCTGCGGGCCTTGTGACTGTCTCAAATGAAAGAATACAGAAGTGAGGCCGTGGCTTCCATGGCTCAGTCGTGAAAAGTGCCACGCATTTCCACCTTATTCTCTTGGAACACGGGCCCTTACCGTGTAGCTACAGTGCTGCCAGAAAGCCCACGCAGCCTCTGGAGAGCCCATAAGGACAGAAACAGAGGGTCCTAGACCATAGGCCAGACTGAGGTCCCAGCCAATAGTAAGCAATATAGCTTGCCAGCGAGGGAGTGAGCCACTTGGAAGTTGGTCTTCCGGATCCTGTCAAACCACTCATCTGATGTCAACGAAGCAGAGACAAATGGGTCTCACCACACTGTGCCCAAACTGCAGAACTGTGAGCTAAATAAATGACCGTGTTTTAACCTGATAATTTTGAGGTAATTTGGTATGCAACAATAAATAACTGGAACAAACAGTGGAACAAAAAGGCAAAAAATCCTTGCCTTCACGGAGTTTACCTCGGAGAAGACAAATAATTAATATAAATTATATAATGTGTTCGAAGATAAAAAGTGCAATGGAAAGTTAAAAAATAAGAATAGAGTGAGGAAGGCCAGCAGTACAGGGCATAGGCTACAATATTACATAGGGAGGTCAGAGTGGGTGTTTCATTGTGAAAGCGATGTCTGAGCAAAAATTTGAAAGAGACAAGGGAATTAATCTTATCTCCTCAGGAAATCAAAGTGAACTAAGATACCAATCTTGTAAATTTAGTCCCCTGTCAGAGTCCAGATTCCTTAAACAGCACTTGAGGACCACACCACGATCTAGCCCTACATTTCCAGCTCCAATTTTGGAGACTCCCCTACTCCTACACACCCTGTACTTGGGCCATGCCAGATGACTCGCAGTTCCCTTTTAAGTACCCTGCTCTATGGGTCTTCGAAAGGCTTCCTATATCTGGAATGTCTTCCTCCCTCAAAAAAAAAAAAAAAAGTTTTCTTTTTTACAGATTTATTTATTTGCGTGCGCGTGCGAGAGAGAGTGCGTGTGTGAGCACATGAGTGGGAGGGGGAGAGGGAGAGAGAATCCTAAGCTGAGCATGGAGCCTGACCCGGAGCTTGATCTCATGACCCCAAGATCATGACCTGAGCCAAGAGTCGGATGCTCAACCAACTTTGCTACACAGGCGCCCCCCCCTTTCAAAAGAAATAATAGTTTTCTACTGTTCCCTTAATAAATCCTGACAAACTTGGCAACTTTAAAAAACACCCACATTTATTATCTCATAGTTTCTGTGGGTCAGAAGTCTGGGCATTGAGTGGCTCTGCTGGTTCCTTTGTTCCAGGTTTCACAGTACTGAAATCATCCTGTTGTTAGGGCTTCCTTCCTTTCTGGAGGTTCTGGGGAAGAAGCCCTTCCAAGTTCACCTGGGCTGTTGGCAGAATTCAGTTCCTTGCAGTTAGAGGGCTAAGGTCCCTACTCCCTTGCTGGCTGTCAGTAGGGCTGCCCTTTGCACCTAAGGCCGCTCTCTGGTCCCTCCATGTAGCCCCTACGTCTCAGAACCAGCAACAGCACAATGAACTCTTCTCATCCTTGGAATCCTCTGAGTGCCCTTCTGCCAAATCTGAGCTTCTCTTTTCAGGATTCATGTGATTACATTGGGAAACCTGGATAATCCAAGCTACTCTAGTTCATGGTCAGCTAATCAGTAACTTTAATTACATCTGTGAATCTCCTTCACAGCAGTACCTACATTGGTTTGACTAAATGAACAGGAGACAGGAATCTTGGGGGGACATTTTTAGAATTCTGCCTACTACACACCTCCTTCCTTTTTGGCCTGCTAGGCTCCTACAGATCTTTAAGATTCTTCCTAGAAGAAACTTTGTTTGGGAAACCTCTTTTTTTGGTGGGGAGTAGGGGGGCTTTCTTGACATGTATAGGAAAAGTGAGGAGTTTCTTCCATAACACAACTTAAAATCTACAAATAAGAACAGATAATTTTTATGGCCCAACATTTTAAAATTCCATGAGATTAATGAACCACTGTTGTACAAACATTATACTAAATATTAGCTGATGTGTTAAAATAAAAATATTCCTTGATGGTAAATTTCAGGACAAAGCACTTCTCCTTTTCTTGGTTAGCACATATGTGTGAATATAATGCTCTCCCCTCCACATTTTTTTTTTTAAGATTTTATTTATTTATTTGACAGAGAGAGAGAGAGAGAGAGAGAGCGAAAGAGGGAACACAAGCAGCGGGAGTGGGAGAGGAAGAAGCAGGCTCCCAGTGGAGGAGTCTGACGCGGGGCTCGATCCCAGAACGCTGGGATCACACCCTGAGCCAAAGGCAGACGTTTAATGACTGAGCCACCCAGGCGCCCCTCCCCTCCACATTTTTTAAAAAGGAAATAGTACTGTCAGGTTTTTTGGAACTGTGTTCTCATAATTACTATACATACTGTTATCCACTTACCATATTACATTAAAACTGTTAAATTTACTATCTCCTCCTTTAGATTATAAGCTTTTCAACATATTCTTCATCCATACATCTTTACACATGTTCAATAAAGTTTGTTACATAAACGGACAAATGAATGGAAATTGTACTCTTTGGTTTGAATTATATATTCCAGAGTTTGTAAGACTTGCTTAAAGTATTGGTACCTGTGAAAATGATTTATTTTAAAATTTTATATTACTATACTTTATAAACTATAAAAACTGTAACATAATTTAAGAAACAAAATCAGCCCAATTTTTTTAGAACATTTCATTTTTTTCAATTTGTTACTTGTAAATTAAAATACCTACTTTATTTCAAAGAAAAGAACATAAAAATATTATTGTATATCTGTCTACTTGTGGTATCACTTTATTTTTATTATTTTATTATCCTTTGCTTTGAATGTTAGATTTCATGACTAACTTTTTTAAAAGTAAACTTTAGTTTTTAGAATGGTTTTGACTTACAGAAAAACTGGGAAGATAGTACAGAGTGTTTCTATATCCCCACCAAGCAGTTTCCCTATTTGTAACATATCACATTAGAATAGTACATTTGTGGGGTGCCTAGATGGCTCAGTCAGTTAAGTGTCTGACTCTTGATCTCTGCTCAGGTCTTGATCTCAGGGTCACAAGTTCAAGCCCAGTTGGGCTCTACGCTGGGCATGGAGCCTACTTAAACAGAATAATACATCTGTTACAATTAATGTACAGCATTTACATAGTATTATTAACTGAAGTATATACTTTAGTCAGATTTCCTGAGTTTTTACCTCAGGGCATTTCTTCGTTCCAGAATCCCATCCAAAATACCACATTACGGGGCGCCTGGGTGGCACAGTGGTTAAGCGTCTGCCTTCGGCTCAGGGCGTGATCCCGGCATTATGGCATTGAGCCCCACATCAGGCTCCTCCGCTATGAGCCTGCTTCTTCCTCTCCCACTCCCCCTGCTTGTGTTCCCTCTCTCGCTGGCTGTCAAATAAATAAATCTTAAAAAAAAAAAAAAACACATTACATTTAGCCATGATGTCTTCCTAAGCTCTTTTTGGCTGTGACAGTTTCTCTGACTTTCCTTGTTTTAGATGACACTGACAGTTTTTGGTTTTGTTTTCTGATATCTGATCTTATTTATTTCTTACTTTTAGAAAATCTCATTTTTGACTGGACTCACTTGGAGGTAGAAGCTCTCAGAGACGACAGCCTCCATCTCTTGGCCATCTGTTCCTGGCATTTTTGTTAGGCCTCCTTCATTCTCTTGGCCAAAAGTTTAGCATATTCTGCAGCCTCTTCCTTATTTTTCTTAGTACACTGTTTCTTCAGAGCAATATGCTGACATTTGTGTTGGAGGACATGTGGAGTAACAAGACACCGAATCTTGGGGGCTTTGGTTCTAGGTTTCTTTCCTTCTTTGTTTAGAGACTTTCTCACAACATACTGGTAGACATCATCTTCTTTAGAAAAGTTTGCAGATTCTGCTAGCTCTTCTGGGCCCCAGGTGACAAGGCACAGTAGTATCAGAGAGTTCAGGAATATCCTTCTCCCCCCTCCCCCCGCTTTTTTTTTTTTTTTTTACAATGATCAAGTTGAGAACACTGAGACTGGCATCCACAATGCAACCCCAAACAGATTTGTGGCTTTCTTTCTCTAGTCCTCTTTGGTCTGTAGCAGGAATGCCCCTTATTCAGCAGCAGTGGACATGGCCATGGATCAAGACACCCTGTTTCATGGGGAAGCCTTGTTTGTCATCACCACCACTGATGTGGGCCACGTAACCCTTCCAATTCTTCACCCAGAGCATCAGCAGCAACTTCTGTGGCCGTATGTTTCTCATAAAAGGTATGAAGTTTGCATTCAATGTCCACTTCAATAAGTTTCTGGCGGCCAGTAGCTTCATCCTAAAGCAGCCTGCCACTCCGAGGTGCCACGAAAAAGAGGACACTGACAGTTTTAAAGAGTACTGGTCAGCTATTTTATAGAAAGTCCCTCAAATGAGATTTGTCTGATGTTTTTCTAAGGATTAGGCTGGGGTTATGGGCTTGGGGGAGGAAGATCATAGAGGTAAAATGCTCGTTTTCATCACATCCTATCAAGCTACGTACTATCAACATGACTTTTCACTGTTGATGTTCACCTTGATCACCTGGCTGAGCTAGCACCTGTCAGGTTTCTCCATTGTAAAGTTCCTCCTTTTCTCCCCTTTTCCAAACTGTAATTTTTGAAGGAAATCACTATCCCCGTTCACACTTAAAAAAGGAGCTGGGGTGGAGTATCTACATAAATTATTTGGAATTCTTCTGAAAGGAAGGTTTGACTCTCTTCCCCCATTTACTATGCTATTTAACAACTTATATCATTATGGACTTATGGATATTTATTTTATATTTTGGGTCATAATCCAATATACTTTTATTTTGTTGCTCAAATCATTCCACTTTTAACAGCTGGGAACTCTTTCGTCTGGCTCTTGTGCCCCTTTGACTACCCCTATCTGTGTGTTGTTTTTGTATTTAGCACTTTCTTACTTTCCAGCACTATAAGATGCTCTAGGTTCATCCTATATAGTTCCTGCCCCATTTCTAGAATCAACCATTTCTCCAGAGATCCCTCAATCCTTTAATTGGAGAGTGGTTTTAGAAACCAAATTCTGGGTGCCAGGTGTATTCATTTCTACCAGGGTGTCATTGCTTTTAGGGGCCCTCAGAGGTTAACCTACTTTTACTTTCTACCTAAACATTCAGAAATAAGGTGAGGTTGCTAATACTAGTTTATAAATAAATTTTTAAACCGCTTTATAACAATATTTTGTGAAGTATTTGTTCCTTCCACTAAAAGTATTTTCAGCGGCTGCCTCATATTATGACTTTTCCTTTTCCCTCCACTCTACCAGCCTACCTCTACATGTAATTTCTCAAATCTCAACCTAGAAGGGTAATGGGAGATACAGTTCTCAGCATTTTTGTTGTGATCTTTAGAGAACAGATGCCAAGTATATTTTCAGAGATTACCTGCTGACTTTGTAAGTTCTGTGTACAAATGTAGTTGCAAAACAGGTTCAACTGTCACAAAAATTTACCCTACGCTGCCCACATGTGGAAAGACTGCATGTATCTCATCCATCCCAGAAGGAGGAGACAAGAGCTAAGTACGTAGTTCTATGGAATTCTTGTATTTCTCAGAACTTTTTATTTTGGATGGTTTGAAATCTTTTAAAGAAAAAAATATTTCCTATCCCTAGGAAGTCTCTTTTCACTATGTTCTTCCAGAACACTCAAAGTAAATATTACTCGGGCAGTTTTTCACTTTACCTCATTTTCTTGCCTACACTGGATCTTCATTATCCAATTGCACACAAACTCTATGACTCAAGTTGTCTCAACTAAAGAGCTTTATAGAAGGCCTTACAGTAGTTTCCACTCCCATACCTTTTTTTTTTTTTTTTAAAGAGTTTATTTGACAGAGAGAGAGCACAAGCAGGCAGTGCAGCAGGCAGAGGGAGAGGGAGAAGCAGGCTGCCCGCTAAGCAGAGAGCCCGATGTGGGAACTGCAGGACTCTGGGATCATGACCTGAGCCAAAGGCGGATGCTTAACCGACTGAGCCATCGAGGTACCCCTTCCATACCTTATTTTTTTTTTTTCAAAAAGTTACATTCCTGTTACATTCCAAATATCTTTACAGAGAGATTTATCAACTTGACAAGTTTCATGTTATCTTACTTTACTTTTGGCTAAATTCACATGTTTCACAGAGCACTCTACGCAATCCCTCTTTTCACATTTAGTAACTCAATGCTTTTACGTTGTCACTTGGTGAATGTAAAATGTATTGTGTAACTCTGTTTACACACAGAATTGTCATGTTTATTTATTTAGATGTAAACTATAAATGTCTTAAGTGGGAATTCAAAATTAAGTAAAAAGCTAATAAAATTAAAGAATTATTTAAAATTTGGGGGTTTGAGAATTGTTTCGGGGTAATGTAAAAACAAGGAGGCTTTGCTTTTTAGAGATATATACTGAAATATTTTTTAAAAAATCATATGACATCTGGGATTAAAAAATAATATGGGGGGGTAGGGAGCGGAAAAAACAACTGATAATTTTTGAAGCTGGATAACGGATATATGAAGATTCACTACAGCACTCTATCTACTTCTGTACGTGTTCGAAATCTCCACATAAAAAGTTTTTTTAAAAGCCACTAATGCGAAAAGATAAGAGGTTATTAATGTTAAGTTTAGTAAGTGTAAGCATAGCTTCAGAGGACAGAAAGTAAATGTTTCAATGTGTCTAAAAGATAACGACTCACTCCCCTCCTTTTGTAAGACAACCACAATACCATTATAACTAAAAAATAATTTTCTAATATTAAACATTCAACCATTACTCAAATTTCCAATTATCTCATAAATGTTATTATTTTCTTTAACAGTTTGCATGAGGATCTGACTAAAATCCATATATTGTGATTTGTTGATATGTCTTTTATATCTCTTTCAATCTTAGGGCTTCTCCTCCATGTCTCGTTTTCCCCACCTTGGTGTTTCTTTGTTGAAGAACTTGATAGTTTTCCACAGTCTGGATTTTGCCATCCACAGTATGGATCCCCATACTATGGTTTAACATGCTCTGTCTTCTAACTGGTAATACAGACTTGCGCTGTTCAATACAGTAGCCACTAACGTGTCTATTTAAATTTAAACTACTTAAAAAGAAATAAAGTTTAAAATTCAGTTCTCAGCCGCATACCATACACTTCTAGTAGCTATCATATTGGACAGGAGAGTACAGACATTTCCATCATCGCAGAAAGTTCTATTGGATAGCACTGATCCTAGAGGCTAGATCAAATTCAGGTTTAATTTTGTTTGCCAAGACTGCTTCATGGGTGTGGCTGTATATTTCCATCAGAAAGCATATCATGTCTAGCATTCTATTTCATTACCCAGGAGTTCATTTGTATAGGAAGACCAGATATGTCTATGTCTGTATGTCCTATATGTCAGTGACTCTCAAGTTTAAATCCTTTAAAAAATTTTTTTTATATGAGTTTATTTATTTATTTGAAAGAGAGTGAGCGCACAACTGGTGGGGAAGGGCAGAGGAGAGGGAGAAACAGACTCCCCGCTGAGCAGGGAGCCCAACCTGGGCTTGATTCCAGGACCCTAGGATCATGACCTGAGCCAAAAGCAGATGCTTAACAGATTGACCCACCCAGGAGCCCCAACTTTCAAATTTAATTTAAAAATCTAAACACCATTTTCATCTCTCACTCTACTTGGGCTTTCTATAGCATGTGACACTTGAATCTCCTTGCTCCCTGGGTTCTGTGACATCAATCTAAGTTCTCTCATTTCAATCATTATTGCAAGAGTCTTTCTGCTGTAGTATGTATTTATCTTATTCCTTTGTTGGACAAATATATTCTGAGATGGTTACTTGTGTGGTTCCACAAGCCAAGGTCATACCCTTGTAAGTAAAGGTACTGTCTTACTTGAAGGAGGTGGGCACTGCCATTATTCATCAGCTTGGGAAAAAACACCTCACGACATGAAAAGAAACCATGAAAGATCAAACTTAAACTGGTAAGAAGAAGAAACTTTTCTCTCTCATTCCTTTGAGCCTAAACCACAAACAGTCCAGATGTGCCTAATGACTCTCCTCACTTTTGGGGGAAAAAAGCAATTTCTGCCATATGGAAGCAAATCTACTTCAGCAAGGAGGCAACCCTCTGTAAAGGGCCCCAAAGGGTCAACTGGCTCTATGAGCAGTGAGAGCAGTCACAAAGATATTTTCCTAAACTGGTTATGTCACTTTCCATTTATGATTTTCTTCTATCATCTCCAAGTATTTTGTAAAGTCTTACTGTTTCAGCTGTAAGAAATGAGAGACGAGTGCAGTAAAGAGAAAGCTGTACTCCGTAAGACCAGCATAGTAGAGCAGCAATGACTGGTGAGATCCCCAAAAATATTTGGGTTGGAAAGTTCAGCTGCTCATATCCAAGTTGGTATTCTCTCTTCTCTACCAATTCTTATGGACTGCGCAGTTAGTAAGGGAACTTACTATCAGTTACCTCTATGGGTTTCTCTTCTGCTGCTCCCCATATATTTATGCTCCACTGGGTTCTATCTTTGCTCATTTTTTCTTCCTCTACATACTATTCTCCACAGCTCATACTACCACCTATATTAATGACTTCCAAATATGTATCTCTAGTCTAATCATCCTTCTCTCCAGGTTAACATTTTCAAGTGCCTATGAGAAATCTTTACCACAAGCCTTTAAAACTCAATATATTCTGACTTGAACTCCTTGTATGTCTGACTTATTTCATTTAACTTAATACCCTCTGGGTCCATCCTTATTGTTGCAAATGACATAATCTCATTCTTTTTTATAGTTGTGTAATATTCCATCATACATACACACCACACCTTCCTTATCCATTTGTCTATTGACAGACACCTAGATTGCTTCCATTATCTTGGCTACATTAAGTAATGCTACAATAAACATAGGCATACATATATCTTTCTGAATTAGTGTTTTTGTTTTCTTTAGGTAAATACCCAGTAGTGAAATTACTAGATCAAACGGTATTTCTAGGGTGCCTGAGTGGCTCAGTCTTGATCCAAGGTCCTGGGACTGAGTCCTGCATCAGGCTCCCTGCTCACCAGGGAATCTGCTTCTCCCTCTGCCCCCCCCCCCACCTCATGTTCACGCTTTCTCTCTCACACAAAAATAAATAAAATCTTTAAAAAAAATAACCCAAACAAATAGTATTTCTATTTTTGAGGAACCTCCACACTGTTTTTTCACAGTGGCTGTACAAATCATCAAGGCTCTTTTCAAAATCCTCCTTCAAATGTTAGGAAAAGTAAGCATGACACCAGCATGCCTAACAGCATTCTAGACTTGCAGAGTTAGTTCTCCATTTGCTTGCAACAATTTTTCATTAAAAAAAAAAAAAAAAAAACCCACCCAAACCCTTCAGTAACATGAATCTATTAATAAGTACTGATTTGTAGTAGGAAGAAATGCCCTGTAGTTACTAATGTGAAATGATATAAGCAACATTTTCAACAAATATTGTAAAAGCGAAGAAAAAATTTTGTATATGTGTATCTGTGTGTCTCTGAATAAAAGGTAACTCTGAATAAAAGAAGATTCGCACATCATTACCCAAAGTCCACAATTTATACTAGGGTTCACTCTTGGTGATATACATTCTCAGGGTTTTAACAAATTTGCAATGACATGTATCTATCATTTATAGTATGGTATAGAAGAGTTTCTCTGTCCTAAAAATCCTCTGTGCTCTGCCTGTTCATCCCTTTCTCCCCCCCCAGCCTAAGGCAACCACTTACTTTTTGCTGTCTCCATCCTTCTGCCTTTTCCATAAAGGCATATAGTTGGAATCATATAATATAACATATTATAATAATACAATACAATACAATACAATACAATATATAGCCTTTCCAGATTGGCTTCTTTCACTTAGTAATATGTATTAAAGGTTACTCCATGTCTTTTCATGTCTTGGTAGCTCATTTCTCTACACTGACTAGTATTCCACTGTATGGATATCCCATAGTCTATTTATCCGTTCACCTGCTGAAGGGTATCTTGGAAACAACCCTTCCAAGCTTCCAAGTTTGGGCAATTATGAATACAGCTGCTTTAAACATGAGGTTTTTATATAGTATAGGTTTTCAACTCCTCTGGGTAAATACCAAGGAGTATGATTTCTGTATCATATGGTAAAGTGTGTTTACTTTTAAGAAACTGTCAAACTGTCTTCCAAAGTGGCTGTACCATTTTGTATTCCCACTGGCAATAAATTAGAGTTAAATGTTTTCTTTTAACATGTATTAATTTAGTTAGATTTTACATTTATGTTGTCATCCTTGACAACGATGGCTCTGTCATCATTATGGCTACTTTGTGAGTCATTTAACACAAGACTAGATTGACTATAAAGCGTTATACATAATGAATTTACATATGTAACTAGACAAAATTATACACTGCCTACAGAAAACAGGATTCTCTCTACTTTAACAAATAAACCAATGAACTCTAACAATGAATCTTAACTATTTTTTTGAAGTCTCTGGGTAGCCGGGGATATGGACATCTTGAGAATGATATGTTCACTTTCTTCCCACTTTTAAGTAAATGATAGTAAAAATGGTCTAATTCTTGGACTCACAAGAGTTCTTATAGAACAAAGAGGGAATCACTTCCAAAGCCCTACCTGGCAACTTCTCTAGCTCAGTGAGTAATAACCACTGACCCACTGGCTCAAGCCAGATAGCTGATCATCCTTGAATCCTCTTTTCCTCTTATTCCCCGCATCTAATCAAATACTTCATCCTAGGGATTTAACCTCCTATTTTTCTTAAATCTAACTCTCCTCACCCCCACTGCCACTGCTGTAGTCTGATTCATTTTCATCTCTCATGTGAATTATTATATGCATCACTGTTCTAATTGCCCCCAAGCTTACTTCCTACCAACTCTTAGTCCATAATGCTGCCAAGAAATCTTTCTAAATACAAATGTGATGTTACTCTCTTTCAAAATTTTTCAATGGTGCTTCATCATCCTAAGCATAAATCTCAAATTCCTTAACACAGCTTCAAAAATTTTCACAACCTGACTGCTTATGTCTTAACCCTTCCCACAAGATTTTCTATATCCTTTGTATTCTGCACTCCAGCCTCGCAGAAATTACTAGGGGCTCACCATATGTACAGTATCCTCTCAAATTAGCCAACTTTTACTTATGCTGTTCTGCTACTAGTATTTCCTCCAGTATTGCCCCCACAACCCACCCCTGCATCACAACAATTCTTGGCCACCCTTCAGTTCTAAGTTTACAGGCATTTCTTCTGGAAAAGCCTTTAGCTCTATGAGGATAAGAGCTGTATCCTGTTCACTACTGAATCTCCAGGGCCTACACAGTGCCTAGTATGATACAAATTCAAGGACCATTTGCTAATAAGTAAATAAATAATTAAGGATATGGGATAGCTGAATGAACATGGGATTGCTACTGACTTTGTGTGAAGATTTTTATCTTGTTTGTACAAATTCTAGAATAGTTTTATGCTAGTATAAAGATCATTTAGTAAGAATTTAAGATTTATCATTATAATTATACTGAAATTATAAATTAAAATTATCATTACTGGAAGATGGTGGAGCCGGAGGACCCTAAGCTCACCTTGTCCCACAGATACAACTAGATAACACTCATATCAGTGTAAATAACCCAGAAAATGACCTGAAGACTGCATAACAGACTCCATAACTAAATGCAGAGGAGAGGCCACATTGAAGAGTGTAGGTAGGGTGGAAACGCAGTCAGTTGGGAGCGAAAGGGACCTGCAGGGCTATCTGTGGCAGGGAGTGAGCTGAAGGAATGAAGAGGGGAGAAAAACAGACCCTCACATAGGGGATCCTGTTTGGGGAAAATAAATCCCATAGGGATCTGAAAACCAGAGAGGCTGAATTTTGAGTTCTTACAACCAGTGGGACTTAAAACCTGGAATTTAAAAAACTGGCAGTTTCAGCTCTGGGAGAGCCTGGAGGGTGAAAGGATATTGGGTCCCTGCCTTAAAGACACAGCATAACAAACAGCCCTGGGGGATACAGCACAGAAGCAGCAGTTTGAAAAGCCCCTGAGGCATACAGGAAGAAGAGTAGTTTACTCATCTCAGAGGTGTCCTGGAGGGGCAGAGATCCTTGGAAGACTCCTCCAGGAACAGAGAAGTTGGCAGGTGCCATTTCCTGCCCATAGTCCCCAGCATAAACATAAGGCCACCTGCAGGAACCAGCTCAGTACCACTTACTACCTAACTTGCTTACAACAAGCCCCACTACCCTCCCCCACTGCACCTTGTGGATTCTCCTCTTCTCCCCTAATATGCTCTTGGATGGAGCCCATACAGGGCAATACCACAGGCCTGGCGGGGTGCAAGCAGGCCAGACAGGGGCCAACCACACTCCAAAGTGACTCCTGCCCCAGTGAGAGACAAAGATAACCACAAACAGTCAGACTACAGCTCCAGCAGTGGACTGGGGGCAGACATCTGGTCTGACTGCAGGCCCCACCCACAAACACAAGTTTCTCAGGGGATAAGACAGGGAAACTATCCTGCAATTGATGCTATCACCATCTCTGGCAAATGCCTGGTCTGACTCAACTCAAGTGCACAGCAGCCCCAGACTTGCCCACTAACAGCACAAGGACCAAACACTGCCTATAACAGACAAGAGGAGCCACTGCAGACAACTGGATTGAAGGAAAAAGTGGCTCAGCCACAATACCAGCACTCACACAACACACATAGGAGACACTCCTTAAGCACCAGGTTGTGGTAAACAGGGGATACTGCAGTGCAGGGCCACAGGTCCTCTTCTTCCTAAGGCCATTACTTTCAAGAGCAGGGGGCACAGCTAACTTTCCTAACATACAGAAACAGACACAAAGAGGTAGAAAAAATGAAGACACACAGGAATAATATATCCCAAATGAAAGAACACAACGAAATCACAGCAAGAGACCTAAGCAAACAGAAATACACTATATAACTGATAGAGAATTTAAAGTAATAATCATAAAGATATTCACTGGACTTGAGAAAAGAGTGGAGCACATACTGAGACCCTTAAAAAAGAAATAAAGAACCAAGCAGAGATGAAGAAAATAATAAATTAAATTAAAAGTACACTAGATGGAACAGTATGCTAGAAGAAACAGAAGAATGAATCAGTGAACTGGAGGACAGAGTAATGGAAAGTAATCAAGCTGAGCAGGTAAGAGAAAAAAAATTATGCAAAGTAAGAATAGACTCAGGGAACTCAGTGACTTCATCAAGCATAATAACGTTCATATTACAGGGATCCTAGAAGGAGAAGAGACAGAAAAAGGGGCAGAAAATTTATGTAAAGAAATAATTGCAGAACACTTACTAAATCTGGGGAAGAAAACAGAAATCCTGGTCCAGAAGGTACAGAGATCTCCCAACAAAATCAATTCAAGCAGATCCACACCAAGACACATAGAAATTAAAATCGCAAAAAAATGGTGATAGAGAATTTTTAAAGCAACAAGAGAAAAGAAAGCAATTACATACAAGGGAAACCCCATAAGGCTATCAGCTGGTTTTTCAGCAGAAACTTTGCAGGCCAGAAGACAGTGGCATGATCTATTCAAAGTGCTGTAAGGGAAAAATCTGTAGCCAAGAATACCCTATCCAGCAAGGCTATCATTCAGAATAGAAGGAGAGATAAGGGAGTTTCCCACACAAACAAAAGTTAAAGGAATTCATGACCAATAAACCAGCCCTTTAAGAAATGTTAAAGGGGACTCTTTGAGTGGAAAGGGAAGGCCAAAAGTAAGAGTAAAACAAGTAGGAAGCAAAAAGCAGTAAAAATAAGTATATCCATAAAAATCAGTCAAGGGACTCACAAAATAAAGGATGTAAAATATGACACCATATACCTAAAATGTGGGAGAGAAGAGTAAAGAATAGGTTCAAACTTAAGTGGCCATCAACTTACTATGGACTGCTATATGCAGAAGATGTTTGCAAACCTAATGCTAAAAATAAATCAAAGACCACTACTAAATATGCAAAAAATAAAAAGAAAGGAATCCAAGTATATCATTAAAGAAAGCCAACTAATCATGAGAGAAGAGAATAAGGGAAGAAAGGAACAGGGAAGAACTACAAAAACAACCATAAAACAAGCAACAAAATGGCAATAAATATATACCTATCAATAACTTTTTTGAACAAAATGGACTAAATGCTCCAACCAAAGACACAGAGTGACAGAGTGGATTTAAAAAAACAAGAGCCATCTGTATGCGGCCTACAAGAAACTCATAAGCAATACTTACTTTGGACAAAACAGACTTCAAAACAAAAAGTGCAGCAGGAGACAAAGAAGGACACTGTACAATCAGATATGGAACAATCCAACAAGAAGATATAATAATTGTAAATATTTATGCACCAACATGGGAACACCCAAATACATAAAGCAGTTAATAACAAACATAAAGGAAGTAACAGAGAGTAATATAATCATAGTAGGAGATTTTAACACCCTACTTACATCAACATACAGATGGTCCAAACAGAAAAATCAACAAGGAAACAATGGCTTTGAATGACACACTGGACCAGATGGATTTAACATATATGTTCAGAACATTCCAACCTAAAACAGCGGAATACACATTCTTTTCAAGTGCACATGGAACACTGTCCACAACAGATCACATATTAGGACACAAAACACGTCTCAACAAATTAAAAAAGAACGAAGTCATACCATGCATTTTTTCCGACTACAATGCTATGAAACCAGAAATCAACCACATGAAGAACTCTGGACAGAGCACAAATATATGGAGGTTAAATTACATGCTACTGAACAATAAATGGGTCAACTAGAAAATCAAAGGGGAAATCAAAAATTACATGAAGATAAATGAAAATGAAAACACAACAGTCCAAAATCTTTGGGATGCAACAAAAGCTGTTCTAAGAGAGAAGTTTAGAGCAATATAGGCTTACCTCAAGAAGAAAGAAAAATCTTAAACAACGTAACCTTACACCTAAAGTACCTAGTAAAAGAAGAACAAACAAAATGCAAAACCAGTAGTAGAGGGAAGGAAATAAAGATCAGAGCAGGGAAAAAAGAAAGAAAGAAAGAAAAAAGAAACTAAAAATAGGACAGATCAATGAAACCCAGAGATGGTTGTTTGAAAAGATCAACAAAATTGATAAACCTTTAGACAGGCCCATCAGAGGAAAAAAAAAAAAGAGAGAGAGAGAGAGGACTAAAACAAAATAAAAAAATGAAAGGGGGTAATAACAACAAACACCACAGAAACACAAATAATTATAAAAGAATATTATGAAAAATTATATGCCAACAAATTGGACAACTTAGAAGAAATGGGTAAATTCTTTTTTTTTTTTTTTAAAGATTTTATTTATTTATTTGACAGAGATAGAGACAGCCAGCGAGAGAGGGAACACAAGCAGGGGGAGTGGGAGAGGAAGAAGCAGGCTCATAGCGGAGGTGCCTGATGTGGGGCTTGATCCCAGAACGCCGGGATCACGCCCTGAGCCGAAGGCAGACGCTTAACCGCTGTGCCACCCAGGCGCCCCAGAAATGGGTAAATTCTTAGAAACATATAACTGACCAAAACCGAAGCAGGAAGAAACAGAAAATTTGAACAGACCCATTACCAGCAATGAAACTCATCAGTAATCAGAAAAGTCCCAAGAAAAACGTCCAGGACCAAACGGCTTCATAGGCAAATTCTACCAAACATTTTTTTTTTTTTTAAGATTTTATTCATTTGACAGAGAGAGAGACAGCCAGCGAGAGAGGGAACACAAGCAGGGGGAGTGGGAGAGGAAGAAGCAGGCTCATAGCAGAGGAGCCTGATGTGGGGCTCGATCCCACAACGCCAGGATCACGCCCTGAGCCGAAGGCAGACGCTTAACCGCTGTGCCACGCAGGCACCCCCTACCAAACATTTAAAGAATGTTCTTCTCAAACTATTCTTCTCAAACTTCTCAAACTGTTCTTCTCAAACTATTGCAAAAAAAGAAAAGACGAAGGAAAGCTTCCAAATTCAATCCATAAGGCCAGCATTACCCCAATACCAAAATCAGATAAAGACACCACAAAAAAAGAGAACTACAGGCCAATATCTCTGATGAACACAGATGCAAAAATCCTCAATACAGTATTAGCAAATTGACTCCAACATACATTTAAAAAAATGATTCACCACAATCAAGTAGAATTTATTCTCAGGATGCAAGAGTGGTTCAATATGCACAAATCAATATGATACATGGCATCAATAAGAGAAAGATTAAAAACCATACGGGCATTTCAATAGATGCAGAAAAAGCATGTAACAAAGTACAACATCCACTCATGATAAAAACCCTCAACAAAGTAGGTTTAGAAGGAATATACCTCCACACAATAAAGACCATATATGAAAAACCCACAGCTAACATCATATTCAATGGTGAAAAACTGAGAGCTTTTCCCCTAAGGTCAGGAACAAGACAAGGATGTCCACTTTTATTCAACAGAGTACTGGAAGTCTTAGCTATAGTAATCAGACAAGAAAAAGGAATAAAAGGCATCCAGATTGTTACAGAAGTAGTAAAACTTCCACTGTTTGCAGATGACATGATACTATATATAGAAAACTCAAAAGACTCCACCAAAAATCTACTAGAACTGATAAATGAATTTAATAAGGTTGCAGGATACAAAACCAATGTACAGAAGTCCACTGCAATTCTATACACTAATAATGAAGCAGGAGAAAGAGAAATTAAGAAAACAATCCCATTTACAATTGAACCAAAAACAATAAAATACCCAGGAATAAACTTAACCAAGGAGGTGAAAGATCTGTACTCTGAAAAGTATAAAACTTTGATGAAAGAAAGAAGACAAAACAAAGAGATATGCTCATGGATTGGAAGAACAAATATTATTAAAATGTCCATATTAAAGTGATCTACTGATTTAATATAATCCCTATCAAAATACCAACAGCATTTCTCAGAGAACTGGAACAAATAATCCTGAGATTTGAATGGAACCACAAAAGGCCCCAGACGGCCAAAGCCATCTTGAAAAATAAAGCTGTACATATACAATTCCAGACTTCAAGTTATACTACAAAGCTACAGCAATTAAAACACTATGGTACCAGCATAAAAACAGACACAAAGATCAATAGAACAGGACAGAAAGCCCAAAAACAAACCCAAATCTTTGACAAAAGCCCAAAAACAAAGCCATGATTATGTAGACAATTAATCTTTGACAGAGGCAAAAATATGCTGAGAAAAGAAGATTGTCTTTTCAACAAATGGTGTAAGGGAAACTGGACAGCTACATGCAAAAGAATGAAACTGGATCACTTTCTTATATCAAACATAAAAATTAACTCAGAATGGATTAAGGACTAAATGTGAGGCCTGAAACCATAAAAATCCTAAAACAGAGCACAGGCAGTAATTTCTCTGACATATCCATAACAACATTTTTATAGAAATGTCTCCTGAAGTAAGGGAAACAAAAACAAAAACAAACTATTGGGATAACATCAAAATAAAAAGCTTTTGCACAGCAAAAGAAATAATCAACACTACTAGAAGACAAACGATTGAATGGGAGAAGATATTTGCAAATGACATATCTGCCAAGGGGGTATATCCAAAATACATAAAGAACCATACAACTCAACACCAAAAAAACAAATAATCCTATTAAAAAAGGGTACAAGACATGAACAGACATTTCTCCAAAGACAACATACAGATGCCCAACAGACAAATGGAAAGATGCTCAGAATTACTCATCATCAGGGAAATGCAAATCAAAACTACAATAAGATATCAACTTACACCTGTGAGAATGGCTAAAATAAAAAACAAAAGAAACAACAAGTGTTGGCAAAGATGTGGAGAAAAAGGAACCTTCATGCGCTATTGGCAGGAGTGTAAAATGGTGCAGCTACTGTGGAAAACAGTATGGAGGTTCCTCAAAATATTAAAAATAGAACTACCCTGTGATGCAGTGTTTGCACTACTGGGTATTTACTCAAAGAATACAAAAACACTAATTCAAAAGGATATATGCACCCCTATGTTTACTGCAGCATTATTTACAACAGCTAAATTATGGAAGCAGCCCAAGTGTCCATCAATAGATGAATGGATAAAGAAAATGTAGTACATATATACAATGGATTATTCATCAGCCATAAAAAAGAATGAAATCTTGCCATTTGCAACAGCATGGATGGAGCTAGAGAGTATAGTGCTAAGTGAACTGCATCAGTCAAAGAAGAAAAATACCATATAATTTCACTCATATGTGGAATTTAATAAAGAAAACAAACAAACAATGGGGGGAAAAGACAAACCAAAAAACACTCTTAAATATAGAGAACAACAACAACAAAGCAGAGAACAAAGTGATGGTTATCAGAGGAGAGGAGGGGGGATGGGTGAAAGAAGTGAAGGGGATTAAGAATACACTTACCATGATGAGCACTGAGTAATATATAGAACTGCTGGATCACTACACTGCACACCTAAAACTAATATAACATTATATGTTAACTATACTGGAATAAATTTTTTAAAATTATCATTATTATTATAATAAAAATAGGGGTTGTTTTTTAACAATATGATGTAGAAATAGCTGAGAAGTAACAGGAAAGCTGCATTATGGATTTTGTGCCCCTGTAAGACCATTCCAGATACTTACAATTTTGCAAATATACTTACAGGGCAGATAAATGTTATTGCCATAAGTTTGTTAAATTATACTTCTGTGACAGAATATAGTGAGTTAAATTCTTTTAGGATGAGTTTTAAAGGCCTTTTCATTTTGTATGAATGAATGAACAACAACAAACTCGAACTCCAATTACATATAAATAATTAAATAGACTGCGGTTTAGAAAAACTATGTTATACAGAAATACTTTTTGCAGTAAGATTAAATATATTTATTCACTAGGGACACAATTTTACTGGTAGTGAATAGACTGTTCAAAATTCTATACTGCCAAGCAACAAATATATTCAGTTTTTGCTATAAGGTTAACCAAGCATTTTAGGAATACAAAAAATTATTAATAATGGCTCTTCCCTCAGTGCTTATAAGAAGAAATCCTTGGGAAGGCAATAATTCAAGCTGGTGAACACAACTGTATCAAAAGAGAGACTACAACAGTATATTTTATAAGAACTTAAATACATGCACTAAAGCCACTCTTTGAGAAAAGTGCTTACATTTCTTTTTTCACATAGATACAGGGGTGCGAAAACTAGGTGTTCAGATTACCCTTCTTTCTTTCTTTTTTTTTTTTTTAAAGATTTTTATTTATTTTGACAGAGAGAGCCAGCCAGCAAGAGAGGGAACACAAGCAGGGGGAGTGGGAGAGGAAGAAGCAGGCTCCTATCGGAGAAGCCTGATGTGGGGCTCGATCCCAGAATGCTAGGACCATGTCCTGAGCCGAAGGCAGACGCTTAACGACTGTGCCACCCAGGCGCCCCCAGATTACCCTTATTTCTTGTACAGTATTCCTGAACTTGCTCCTTTTGGTGATAATGACTAAAATAAATCATTTATTTACATTAAATTCTTCTACTGATGCACAACCTGTTTTCTGTATATCTCACACCTAAAAGAGGTTAAGCCCAAGCCATGAAGAAGTTTTGTCCTGTTACTTATTTTTTACACTTCTCCACTAATTTGTTCCTTCACTATATATCATCTTAGTCACTTTTCAGTTCTTTGGATGCATAAAAAGATACTATTTTCGTGTTCCTTCATGACCCTGATAAAATAAGTGACTACCATTACCATTTGTCTACTTAAGAGCTGGCTACCAATTTGTATATTATTTAAATTCTCTCCTTTTTCTCTTGTGCTGCTCAGCTTTAAGGCTATTTTCCCTGTTTGTAATTAAAAAAATATTTTAGGGGTGCCTGGGTGGCTCAATCAGTTAAGAGTCCAGGTCATGATTCCAGGGTCCTGGGATCGAGTTCCACATCAGGCTCCCTGCTCAGCGGGGAGCTGGCTTCTCCCACTGCCCCTCCCCCTGCTTGTGCATGTGCGCTCTCCCTCTCTCTCTCTCTCAAATAAAATCTTAAAAAAATATTTCAATCATATAGAAAAGTAGAACAGAAATAATGAATATCTGCATAGAAGTATCTTCCACCCAAATTCAACTTATGTTAACATACTGTATTTGCTTCACAATTTCTTAAAATAGAAATAAAACTTTAGAAATATAATAAAAATACTCTTCATGCCCTTCAATGAACCCTTTAGGTTTGGAGCTCAGAACACCAGCCTGTCCTCACTCTGTCCTATCTTTCAGAGCTCAGCTTAAATTCTACTTGTATAAACTATCCCACCAACACAGCCACAGTGATTCCTCTTTTCTCTAAACCCCAACCACTTTATATCTAATATGGGCAGGTCTTTATTTTTTCTGTGATTGTCTCCTCCAGCCTGAGCTTACAGTGGCCTGTGAGTAGTTAACACCCTGACTACACTGCTCTGTGTCCTGATTCAGTACTGCTTGCTGCCCTGGTCTTGAGACATAAGGTAAAACCATCTCAGCCGAGGTGAAGAGCACCATGCTGAATGAGAAGTGCACAGTGGAAAAAAAGAAGGATCCCTAACTACACAAACTGCAGTTTAAGTTAATAGCCTTAGTTTCACTGATGGTTGTATTCAGAGGTTGGTCTGTAAGAGAATTCACTCCCCATGGGAACATTGTTACAAGGTGGCTAAAGTGATTAAGTCTATCTCCCTAGCCCTAAAATAGGGGTACTTTTAATGACGCAGGACAGGGGTCTGGGAGGGTTAGAGGGAGAGCGGGACAGAGATAAGAGTCTGAAGTTCTTGATTCCACAGCTGTGGAAGGGCTGGGGGGTGAAGCACAGAGGTCCTGGGAGTCTGATGAGACTACAGAACAGAGTACCATCACATGGAGCTCATCTTTCACAGTGCCCGTCTCACTCTCTTCTCCTCTGTATTTGCCTTTTCTTCTCCTTTCCCCCTTCCTATACCTCTCCTTCTTTAACCTCCACTATTTGTTCTGCCCTAGCAGGCTCCAAGGGGGCTCCTCTTTCCTCAACTCAGCCTTGCACTGGAGGGGCAAAAAGCCTGGGTTCCCAGTGGGCAACCTCTGCAGTGAGAGCAGTGCAGAGAGATGAAAGGTAGGGAAAGAGAGCCTGGTAAACTGAGGCTTGAAAGTCAGAAACCTCTTGGGTTTGGTCTCTCTCGTTACATGATGCATCTTACACCTCGCCATCCAGACTGGAAGTCCCTCTACCAAAGATGGCTCTATAGACACAGAACATGCTAATTCAAATATTTTAGAAAATAATACTGCATAAATGAATAATTCATAACATGCCAGACTTGAATAATCTTTAAGAGATTATGCAGTCCATCTACCCCTTACCCCATTTAGAGCAAGCAAATCTTTCAAGCGGCTTTTAATCAAACTCTTAGCGCTGTATACTACCTTCTCTTCTCAAACACATTTAAAATCACCTGAATTCCATACTCACTGCATCATATTTAACTAGCATAGCTAGTTTGTTTTTTCTTTAATCCCTTTGCTTCATGCTGTGCTAATTTAACCTCATCTTGGTAAACAAGAAAATGGTCCGCATTTGACAGGCTCTAGCTGCAGCAACTGCAGCTGGCCTGTGTGCAAACCAATTTTGTTCATTCTTCGTCCTGGCAGGGAGCCTTGCCCTAGAATTGTTTGGGGACTAATCAGCATTAAACCTGTGTCAGAAAGGTTACTGAAAGCAGCCCTAGAGCAAGGCGGCAGTAACAAGACCGTTGAGGAAAGGGATGAGGACAAATGCAGCAGCTGTGTAAAAATCTATGTGAAGAGTTTTGCTCATGACAGTAAAATTGGGGCCCAGCTTCCTTTCCACACTTTGGCACTTCTGTGGAAATGACTTGGAAAGAGGATACAGGGAGAAGAGAGAGCCACCAAATTCGCTTTCTTTCTTTCTGGGATGATGGCTTGGTGGCTAGCCAGGAAATGTTCCTTACTTCAGATGGTAGCAAAAGGAAAAGAAAGAAATGCATCTCTTGCCACTCTATAGCTGAAAACACTGCATCGCTTTTCCCTGGGTATCTAGTGAGTAAACGGTGTGGTTTTCTACAGGATGAACCTGAGGTACAAAAAACAGGAGACATGGCTAATAAGATCCAGAGTAGATACAAACAAATCTAAATTTGACTAAAAAACCTGTTAAGGGATAAATACATCAACATCAAATGATCAAATATTGGAGTATTTTTTCTACTCACTTGCAGATTCAGTCTACACCTTGCAGAGAACCACATTCATTTTGTACTAGAACTCAAATGAGAATGAAGTGTACTCAGTCAGCTTTTCAATCCCATTACCTACAAGTATATTTTTTAATAGGTCACTGGGCTTTCCTAAGTATTTACCACCAACTCTGAGCTGGTCAGGAGCCAAAAAAGGGCAGACCATTTTTATCTGATCACAGTATTTCTTGAACATATGGTTGCTTTTTGGTTTTTTGCTCATATAATTCTCATTAAATGGCTGGTAAGTCAGTAACCTCAAGAGATTTTTTTATAATAGCTTTACTGGGATATATTTCATATACCCTAACATTCACCCTTTCGAAGTACACAATTCAGCTTTTCTGCCCACGGACACCAACAAGTAAGCATCGTTAAAGTCTCCCTTCCCACTACCAGCATGTCTAAGTCAGAGTCTCCCAAAGAGTCTGAACAGCAGGCGGATGGATGCTCTTCACTGAAGGTTTGAGCTTTGAAACCCGTTGAGAGTCTGAAGATGGGGAATGCTCATGGACTGTGTGGTAATGAGAAATCCAAACACCAAGTGTTCAGAGGCTTGAGGTCTGTCACATACGCCACTGTGGAAGATGTGGATGCAGCCACGAATGCAAGGCCACACAGGGTGGATGGAAGAGTTATGGAACCAACTCTCAGGAGAAGATTCTCAAAGACCTGGTGCTCCTTAACTGTGAAAAAGTTGTTTGTTGCTGGCATTAAAGAAGATACTAAAGAACATTATCTAAGAGATTATTTTGAACATTAAGGGAAAATTAAAGTGACTGAAACCATGACTGATCGAGGCAGTGGCAAGAAGAGAGGCCTTGCTTTTGTAACATCTTGTGACCATGACTCCATAGATAAGATTGTCATTCAAAAATACCAATCTGTGAATTAAGGAAAGCCCCACGGAAGCAAGAGATAGCTAGGGCTTCATCCAGCCAAAGAGGTCAAAGTGGTTCTGGAAACTCTAGTGGTGGTCGTGGAGGTGGTTTTGGTGGGAATGACAACTTTGGTCAAGGGGGGGAACTTCAGCGGATGAGGAGGCTTTGGTGGCAGCCGAGGTGGTGGTGGATATGGTGGCAGTGAGGATGGTTATAATGGATTTGGTAATAATGGAAGCAATTTTGGAGGAGGCGGAAGCTATGATGATTTTAGCAATTATAACAATCAATCTTCAAATTCTGGATCGGTGAAAGGAGGAAATTTTGGAGGTGGAGCTTTGACCCCTATGGTGGTGGAGGCCAATACTTTGCCAAACCATGAAATCAAGGTGGCTATGGCGGTTCCAGCAGCAGCAGTAGCGATGGCAGCGGCAGGTTTTCATTACTGCCAAGAAACAAAGCTTAGCAGGAGAGAAGAGCCAGACAAGTGACAGGGAAGCTACAGGTAACAACAGATTTGTGAACCCAGCCAAGCACATTGGAGGCAGGACCTAGCTGCTACAAAGAAGACAGGTTTTAGACAATATTCACGTGCATGGGCAAAAAACTAGAGGACTGTATTTGTGACTAATTGTGTAACAGGTTATTTTGTGTTCTGCGGCAAGTGTAAAGCATTCCAACAAAGGGTTTTAATGTAGATTTTTTTTTTGCACTCATCCTCTTGATTGCTAAATCTAACAGTCTGATCATGACACTGAAAAAATGTGTCTTTTTAAAAATATGCTGTATAAAGTTAGTCTACTCTGAAACCATCTTGGTGAACAGTGTGAAGTTAGAATTCCTTCAGGGGGATGTCAGGTTCCACTCGAAATTTATTTGCAACCTGCTTGGGCAGAGAAGACATTGTCTTGATGTAGATGAACTGACACTTAACATGTTGTGACCTAGAGTTCACCATTAAAAGGGTCACCCAAGCAAAATCATGGAGTTTATTTGGTTATTAATATGATTATTGGCATATCTTATGCATTATGTCTAAATTGAATTATGGTATCAGATAAAATTATAGATGGGATTAAAGCTTGTGTATCATCCATTATCACGTTTAAAATATACGATTTACTATACTCTTAAAAAAAAAAGATACACAACTCAGTGGTCTATAGTAGTCATAGAATTGTGTATCATCACTACCACCACTAGACATTTCATCACCCCAAAAAGAAACTCTGTGCCCATTAGTAGACAGTTTTTGATAAGGCAGCCATCCCTAATTGCTAGTAGTGTTGTTACCTGCACAGGCATTTCTTGACCTTTGTCAACTGGAACATGGCAAAAACAAAAAAACCCCAAAAAACCCCACAAACATTCCAGAGTATTTAGATAACACATTAAAAGTCTCAAAAAATGTTTTTCACATAAACTTTTTCTCTAGTCCAGTTTATCCATGCACCAAATTAGGAACTGTCTTTGAAGAAACAATTTATTTGTAGGAAGAGTGAATAAACATGATCAAACTTACAGATTTCAAAATGCACTGTGACCTCATCTGCAAAAGCCAGTTTCCTACAGAAATCTACAGAAGCCTCTGTGTTGAGGCTCTTATTAAAAAAATTAGCTAAAAGGTCCTAAAGAATTCCAACCTTGTTTCCCAAATATATGAAAACAATTTTGCATTATCACTGTTTCCAGACGCCTATTATGAATTAAAATGAAACACTTTCTAATCAAACATAAAAGTTAAGCAGGTAATTGAACTGAAATGCATTTAAGTCAGCAATGAAAAAAAAAGAAATATAATGTAAGCCATATGTATTATTTAAAATTTTCTATTAGCCACATTTTTAGAAGAGTAAAAAGAAATAGGAGAAAAATAACAATAATGATATGAACCCAATGTATCCAAAATATTGCTTCAATTTATAATCAATATACAAAAATTTTAGTGGGATATAAGTCTTTAAAATCTGGCGAGTATTCTGCTTTTACAGCACATCTCATTTTGGAGTAGTCAAGTTTCAAGTGTGCAATAACCACATGTGGCTAAGTGGCTCCCACACTAGGCAGCACAACCTCAGATTATTGAAGTTATTTTGTTTGAATTCATTGAAAGGGATTGCCTTAGCTTGAGTACTCATCATCTCTTGCCCAGATTATTCCAGTAGACTCCTAATAGCTCTCCTTGTCAATCTAGCCTTTATACTGCTGCCAAAAAATGATCTTCTTAATATGTTAATATGATAGTCTATCATTACAATCCCCTGCATAAAATCCTTCAGTTGCTCTTTATGGCTGGATAAAAATCCAAATTCCTTAGCCTGTAATATAAAACTTCTATTTGGCCCTGACTACCTCTCCAGTTCTACTTACTACTCTTCCTCTTCTCCCCCATGTTGGCTATAGTAAATTTCTTGCTGTCATATTCTCCTTCCTGCCTTTAAATGTTTTCCCTATATTTAAGACATCTTCCCCCTCCTTGCACATTTAACAAACATCTGCTCCTAGTTCAGTGTTACATTCTCAGTGAAACTCTCCCCATTTCCCACCAGGGAAAGTTGGGAGATGTATTTCTCTAAACTCCCTTTTACAGCATCTGTCACAATGTGCACTGGAGTCAGATTTCATGAGGGTCTGGTTCTAATAGGATCCTGGAAAGCTAAAATCAGAGTCAAATTACCTTTAGAAATTTCTTAGGAAAGTATGGCCATAGTTGGAACTGAAATTTGCTGTACTCTGCAGTCCTAAATGCACCTTCCTCTGGGAATTGGGCAGATCTCCACTTTACAGATGAGGGAAATATCAAAGAGATTATTGCTGGTATGACATTTCAAATAGTAGGGTTGCTAACATTATCCTTAGTATGCCCATAATCATCAGCACTGCTCTTCCAACAACTTGTTTTTAAAAAATCACTGGGATACTACTATCTAAAGAGGCTATTTTTTGGTTTCATCTTCTTGCTTTTATTCTGTCCCATTCTAATCATTAAGATGGATGTTGGAATGATCATTTTTCTGGGCAGAGTATTTTTTTCTTCACAGATGTCTCCTTCCTCCTCCTATTTCTCCATTCCTTTTTAGGTCAAGAAAGACAGTATTTAATTCTTGAGGCTGCTGTAGGTATGTGATGAAGACTACAAGAAATTTTTTAAAAACATCTTTAAATCTCTGATAACTTCTTACCTGATCCCAGTAAAGCATCAATGACAAAAACAGCTAAATACTTTTCATTTTTAGGGGGGAAGGAGCAGGGCTTGTAGGCACCCTGCAACTTCCAGTTTACTGAGGGTGACCTTAGCCCTCAGGACAAGTTGTGTGTCAGTCATTCTGCAGGAGAAGTTAAGGAATGCCCGAATTCCCTACTCCCAGGGAAAGGGATGGTCCCAGGTCCGCAATGTGTCTGTGAAACTCCCAAAGCCTTAGGGTACAGGTGACCAATTTGGTGGATTCCCTGAGCATGCTTACCATCCCTAGAGGAAGACGAAAGTTAAGATAAAATTGATCTAGTTCTGCAATTTGGGAGGATTTAGAAGGCTGGCACCAGGTGAGAAGACGACTGATTGCTCAGGCCATCCTGGTTCCTGACCAGACACTAGCACTTAAGTGGGAATGCGGTGGCCCCAGTGTAAGGTGGCATATCTCTTACACCATTCCACCAAAGAAACAGTATTTTTGAGTTAATGTTTGGACATCTTATTAGACTGTTTTGCCATACTTTTATTGTTTTTTATCTCCCTGAAAAGAATTCTTTCCTTTATTTTTTAAATTTTATTATTATCATCAGACTTATTTATTTATTTGAGACAGAGAAAGAGAGCAAGAGAAAGTGAAGATGAGAAGGGGGAGGAGAAGGAGAGGGAGAAGAAGCAGACTTCCAGCCAAGTGCAGAGCTCAATTCAGGGCTTGATTCTATGGCCCAAGAGACTGACCCATGAGCTTATGACTCATGAGATCACAACCTGAGCTGAAATCATCCTGTCAGATGCCCAAATGACTGAGCCACCCAGGCACCCCTTAATATTTTTTTAAGTAGGCTCCACACCCAACGTGGGGCTTGAACTCACAACCCTGAGATCAAGAGTCGCATGCTCTACCAACTGAGCCAGTCAGGTGCCCCTAAACTCTTCCTTTAAAAACTATATGAAGAGTTGTACAACATTGTAAATGTACTAAATGCCACTAAATTATGCACTTTAAAGTGGTCAATGGTTAACTTCATGTCATGCAAATTTTTATATCAATTTTAAAAATGAAAAAGTATATGACGAAAAAATACTGCAGGATTACCAGTGCTATCATAAATTCCTTCAATGTATATACATGACACACTTAGTTCTATAATGTGGTCCAAGAATAGATCTTGAATCCTAAGACTGCTGTGATGTGCTCTGAGAGAAGAGATTATAATGTCAGAATACTTAGCTCTTAGGATGTGATTAAGCTCATTTTGTTCATCAGTAAAGTGGAATCATAACATTCTTTCTGGCATATTAAAGGAAATGAATCCTAATTAACATCTATAATAGCTCAGTGAGCCTCCTTGTTCTCTCTTAAGTAAAAACTACTGAGCCTTTTTTTTCAATTGTGAATAATTTTGAATCATGTCTTTAGAAACATTGGTGGAAGAATGTATATGGTAGGGGATAAACAAATGCACAGAATAAAAGAAAGAGTTGGAAGGACACTTAGCAATAAGCATAGGAATAACATACACTATCATATTTTAAATGAAATTATCCTTTATTAGTAAATTCTAAGCATCTATTCCCCTGTGGTAAAATGCCACCAAAAAACGACCAAGAAAAATTTCAGCCCTTGACAAGACTTCCCAGAAGAATTTAAAAAATTTTAATTAAAAAATTTTTTTAAATAAAATAAAAATGGTAAAACCATGTTAGAAAACTGTTGGGCAATTTATCTTATAAAATTAAACATATGCCCTATCCATCTACCTATAGTTCTACTAGGAAAATATATACCCACAAAGCGCTGTGTATAAAATGGCAGCTTTACTTACAATGCAAAAAAACTGGAAACTGAAACTCAAATGCCCACCAACAAGCAAACGGATATACAAATTGTAGTATTCAATGTAACACAACTCAGTAATAAAACAGGATAAACTACTAATACATGCAATAATGTGGATGAATCTTAGTGACATTTTGTTGAGTGGAAAAAGCCAAACAAAAGATTCCTTATGAAGTTCAAGAACTAATCTGTGATCCTATCAGCTGGAAGCCCCACCTCCAGTAATTCGTCAAAATGATCAACACAAAAGAAAACAGGAAAGGTACCTGCTGTATGTCCTCTAGCCCTTTCAGAAAACACAGAACTGTTCTTTTGGCTACATACCCACGAGTCTACAAGAATGGTAATATTGTAGATATGAAGGGAATGGGCACTGTTCAAAAAGGAATGCCCCACAAATGTTAATGTGGCAAAACTGGAAAAAGCCCATCTGAAGAAAACAGAGGAAGCACATGAACAAGTAAGTTTTTTGGCAGTTAGGCAAAGAGGAAAATTATTTTTATAGTTGTGTATCATAAAAGTTTGGGGTAGGGGCAGCTGGTGGCTCAGTGGGTTAAGCAATCAACTCTTAAATTCAGCTAAGGTCACGATCTCAGGATCCTGAGATCCAGCCCCACAGACGGCTAGGCAAGAAGTGTGGAACCTGCTTAAGATTCTGTCTCTCCCTCTCCTGTGTGCCCCTCCCTCCCCACCCTGCACGCAAGCGCACTCTCTCTCTCTCAAAAAAAAAAAAAAAAGTTTGGGGTAAATGAATAAGACATCATTAATTAAGCTTTGTTCATATAACAACAGTAAATTAACAAGGTAATTTAATAACCTTGATGTTTGAACCGAAACACTTTTGGTTTATCAACTTTTCGTACAACAAAAAATAATTCTTCATAAGGATGACTGGTTTTTTTAAGGACTCGAGATTTTTCAGCTTTTGAAGCTATTAAATAGCTTGTGTGAATAAGACTCTGCAAAGTGCTATGAGAGATATGAGGCAGCCGATATAAAAATCCAGAATTCTATAGTACTATCTCCTGGTAATTTTTTATTATAATATTCAGATTCTTTATATATCACATGCAGGAATAAATGACTATTGCACTCAGCAAATTCAACAAATGTTACTGTACTATCAGCAATCTGATGTCAGATTAATTTGCACAACCATCTGTACAACTAAGGAATGAAGCGGACTATTGAGATTTTTCAAAATCTATCTGGTTTATCAAACACCAATTCATCAAGATTTCTGGACCATAAGAATGCCATTAAAAAGTATTTTGTTCTGGGGTGCCTGGGTGGCTCAGTCGTTAAGCGTCTGCCTTCAGCTCAGGGCGTGATCCCGGGATTATGGGATCGAGCCCAGCATCAGGCTCCTCCGCTGGAAGCCTGCTTCTTCCTCTCCCACTCCCCCTGCTTGTGCTCCCTCTCTCGCTGGCTGTCTCTCTGTCAAATAAATAAAAATAAAATCTTAAAAAACAAAAAAGTATTTTGTCCTGTAATAATATACAATATCTGCTTTCCACCAAGAAAAATGAAATGGATGGGACACCTGGGTGGCTCAGGTTGTGATCCCAGAGTCCTGGGATCGAGTCCCGTGTTGGGCTCCTTGCTCAGTGGGGAGCCTGCTTCTCCGCCTGCCTGATGCTCCTCCTGCTTGTGCTCTCTCTCTCTCCCTCTGACAAATGAATAAATAAAATCTTGTAAAAAAATTTAATTAAAAAAAAGAAAAATTAAATGGAGAGTCAAGGAATCATTTTTATTTCTCCTTAATGCCATAAGACCTATATAACTTACATGACAAATATAATATTCTGACAAAGAATATTAACATAACAGAAGACTGAAGCAAGAGATTTTGACAGGGCCTAGAATAAGATGAATTTAGAGTTTATCTAGACCAATCTGACATCTCATACAAAAATTTATTTTTTATACCCCTAAGTCCTTAAACTTCTGTTCAATTGAACTCATTAAGTAATATATTCTATTTTTAAAAACAGTCTTAATAAATTAGAAAAAAAATTTAAGACACAATCTACTGTCCTCTAACTTTCCTATTATATTCTCTAGTCCCAGTGTGGCTCTCCAGACCTCCGGAGGTCCACATTTTCTTCTGTAAGACCAGGCCTCAAATTTTCAAAGCTGACTGATACATTCACTAATTTCCTCACTTTTTTGTTTTTTTAAAAGATTTTATTTATTTATTCGACAGAGATAGAGATAGCCAGCGAGAGAGGGAACACAAGCAGGGGGAGTGGGAGAGGAAGAAGCAGGCTCATAGCAGAGGAGCCTGATGTGGGGCTCGATCCCAGAATGCCGGGATCACGCCCTGGGCCAAAGGCAGACGCTTAACCGCTGTGCCACCCAGGCTCCCCTACTAATTTCCTCTTCTAAGGAAGCACACCCTGTATTCATTTTACCATTTCTGAACAAATAGTGAAGAACCTTCACCATCCTATTCTCTATTCCCTATGGACTCAGTAATTTTTTTTTAAATGCACTGAGAATGTATTGTCTGCCAGGCATTAATATTCCACATTGCAGGTACTGGAGATATGGCAATGACTAATACAAACACAGTCCCTATGTCATAAAATTAACATTTTAGCGGATATGCTCCAGTTAATCAAAATGCATCTTAAAATCTACCACCCCAGTTTAACACAATACGAATAGTGGAATTATTCTAAACATTACATATAATGCAACTGAGGTGTCACATTAAACTTATTTTTTTGACAACCTAGTCATTTTGCTGAGTTATACTGAGGCTGTAGTCAAATCATTTTTTTTTTAATGAATATATAGGGGCACCTGGGTGGCTCAGTCAGTTAAGCGTCTGCCTTTGGCTCAGATCATTATCCTGGGATCGAGCCCGGCGTCAGGCTCCCTACGCGTCAGGGAATCTGCTTCTCCCCCTGCCCTTCCCCTTGCTCGTGTGCACATGCACGCTCTCTCTCTGTCAAATATTTTTTAAAAAATTATCATATGCCAAGTATATACTAAGAACTAAGAACTATGAACGTAACAAGAGAGTATACTCCTGCCCTCAAAGAATATAATACCCCATAAGGAAGACAAACAAGTAGACAGCTATAAAGCAGTGAGAAAAGTATTTTAAGGGGTATCTACAGAGTGTTAGGAGAACACAGTGGAAGAGTACATAACTTGGAATATATAGCAGAAGCTTTCCTAACCAATAACCTGGATTGAACTCCCTGTGTCCCCAGTAGACCAAAAACGCTCATGGCCAATAGCCCTTGTGCTTCCCCTACTTGAATTTGCTTACCACACCCATTTCCAACCTCTTTATGTAGGTATAACATGATAGTGAATTCAAAATTTGATTATTAAGCACACCTATGAAATCAGATTCTGAAAAGAATTCTAATTTCTATGAAAATTAAGCTGAATATACAGTTAGCCAAATTGCTAAACACAAAAAAACTGCTGTCTAGATTAGGAAGACTAAAGATTAGCGTGGAAAATCATAAAACTCTAGAAGGATTTTGCACTCAGATTTCTTTGAAATGGCTTTTAATTCTCACTCCACTTTAAAGAAACTAAAAATCATCCATGATTCATTATATGTGGGGTTTATATAAGAAACATCACCAAAAAATTATAGTCAGCAGATCCTTCCTCAAAGGAAAAGCCTTGGTCCTATAACAGATTGATGAAACATTCATATGCAGGTTTTAAGAGAAAAGGTTTAAAACACGCATGCACCTTTTCTTTACAGTTTATCAGACTTTTTGACTAATTGGTACCAACCACAGGGAAAAGGTAGGAAAAAAGGACTTGAATTGCAACGGTCTCCAAAAAAAGAAACAAGGATGTCAAAGGGGATTTCAGGATGCTGCTATGTAAAGGGTGATTAAAGATTAAAACTTGAGTTTGAAAAGGTGAAAGCCGAAATGAGCTGGGACCCAAGTTAACAAAATCAGCAACAACATGAACAAAGCGGACCTGGATTTGTTTACCAAACCCTGAAATGCTGGGATAAAGGCAGCCTCTAAGAAAGAGTTTTTTATTGGTACAAAATCATTCCCACTAGAAAACAAGCTCCATGAAAATCATGGATCTTGTCTATTTTCACTCTTTGATTTACCCCTTCTTTTTTAGAGGGCTTAGAACACCTGGAATGAAGTAGGCCCTCAATAATTCTTTATTTAGGGTTGAATGAATCAATTGAATGAGCTACTACAACACTTTCTGACATTTACAAAATAAACAATATCCTTGAAATTTGAGCAATGTAGACTTAAGCAGAGGACAGTGTGACCTGACCCATCAAAAAATAAACTTAGAGGGATGCCTGGGTGGCTCAGTCAGTTAAGCGTCTGCCTTCAGCTCAGGTCATGATCCCAGGGTCCTGGGATTAAGTTCCGCATCAGGCTCCTTGCTCAGTGAGGAGCCTGCTTCTTCCTCTGCCTGCCACTACCCCTGCTTGTGCTCCCTGTCTCTCTCTCTTTCACAAATAGGTAAATAAAATCTTTAAAATAAATAAATAAATAAAAGCAATTACACTGACAATAAGAATAGAAATCTGTCAAGTTCAAGCTACATTCAGACATGATGAAAATTCTGAGAACATGCTCCAAAGAATTTTCTTACAAGAACAAGTACATTTATACTTCTGAAAGCTTTAAACCTTAGAGGAACACAAACCTAGGACATTAAATTCAAGTTGTTGCTGTCAGTTATCAATGAAGTTATTAACTAGTTTCTCCTGCTTCTAATAATCAGTCACCATTCATCAGGAGGTATCTGAATTAGAGATATCTTTTAAATTAGAGAAGTGGATAAAACCGAGAAAGGTCCTCAATTAAATGCGTAAAACGTGAAAGGGAAGGAGAGGTACAAACAAGTTTAACTATTACTTTCAACTTGGTTCAGGAAAAGAAATTCACCTTCCTGAATCAAAAAGCTCCTGATACATTTAACATTAGATATAAAAGTTGACTTAAAGTCTCTTCGGTTCTATATACAATACCAAACATTTATATTATTATGTGGTAAGAACTGTTCTTAGCACTTTATTTGTATTAGCTCACTTAATCCACGTGTGTGTATATATAAATATATTTGTTTTGTTTTGCCTTAAGGCCAATGGCAAACTGATTTTTATAGAGTCTTAAATTCCCTGGACTGATAAGAATTACCAGTATAAAATCCCAATTATCCCTCAAGGTTCACTTTGGGGTTGGATTCAGAAGTATGATTTTCTTAAGAGTCTTTGAAGTCCTGAATCCTGGCATCAAAAGTATCACAGATCTCAACTAAAGGTCCTATTGTGGCTCGGTTCAACCTGGGATTACATTCTTTTCAGGACGCATATTAAGAATCTTATTCAGTTCAAAAGTCACTCAAATATCAGATGGATCCTGCAATTGCCTTGATTTCTCCAGCAGAAAATGACTTCCTATATCCATTCTACTCACCATAATACACAACCTGTACCTAGCCTAAAAATAAATCAAAGCAGAAAGATATTTCTAGACTTCCCACTTGGGTACCATGAAGGTCTTCACCCAGACCTGACAGATAATTATTCACTCACGTAATGTTTACAAAAGAATGAATAATGAAAAGTGCATATTTTATAATGTTCAATGAAAAAAATACGGTAAAAGGATATATAAGGTAGGAGAAAAACTATATAAGATCACATTAGAAAATGAAAGGAAATACAGTAAAACATTAACAATGGTTGTAGCTGGGGTTTACATTTCTAAAACATTTTTTTCTTTATTTTCTAGTTCTCTTTAATAAACTGCATTATTCATGCTTTTTAAATATTACTTTCAAATTATAAACTATATATATGACCTATATAATAACTAATCTAGATAAGTTAGCTTTATATTAAATATTTGTTTATCTCATATCAAAATGTTATTTCCTAAACAGGTGTCATTCTATAATAACCATTTTCTGATCATTTCCCCAAATCTTTACCAAAAAGCTCAACTTACATTCTTCCTCTATTTTGTTTTCAACTCCTCCCTGAAATATACCTATTTAGCAGCAATCAAGATTTTATTGCAGAGTGCAAAATTACTCTGGATTTAAAAGCAACATTATAACCCTACATCTAAGAGACCCTTGGAATAGTAGAAAACATTTGCTTAATGTGCACTTCCTGTACCCTATTTTAAGTATCTTCGTCCTATAAATATGGTAATATTTGATTGATACATTCAACAACAGCAACCAAAATCTATGTTGAGTTTACAGTTTTCAAAGTGAATTTCCAAAAATATCACCCTAACATATTCAAATTTAGTTGGCATAGACACATTTGCAATGTTTAACAGAAACAAACAGCTTAAGACTCGCACATGGAGAACAGCAGCTCTGAGTTTCTCTGTTCGCTGCAAATGTGCTTCATTAGCCATTATGCTTTTTTCCTTCAAAGAATTTCTCCCGGGTCATTGCCACATTGCTTCCTATTAGACAAGTTAATACTGGGTTCCTGAAGCTCCACATACACATACGTGTGTATGAATATACATATACGTATACACATACATACATGTACCTCAGTCTATAATCCTGGTAGATTCACATTTATTTTTGTTTGTAGTTTTCTTTTTCTTTTTGTTAAATATACTTTCAAACGACAGAGAATAAGGAAAAGTATAATGAAACCCCATGTACTCGTCACCCAGCTTCAACAATATTAGCATTTTGTTATTTTTGTTTTATCTATTCCTCTCCCAACCTTTTGAGGGAAGGAAGTGAGTGCTGGAGTATTTTAAAACAAATCTTAGGCATGATCAGAAAAAAATTCTCCCTAGCAAACTCAAAAGTTTGTAAAAATGTTTGTCTTCTTTCACTTAAACCTTACCATATTAAAAACATCTAACATGTTAAGATACTAAACTTAATGTCTACAAAAGCTTAAGTTAGAATCAGACTTTTAGGACTAGTTCAAGGAAACATAGAAATCATATAATTTCTTGCTATTCAAATTGTGATACTCGAGCCAACAGCACTGGCATACCCAGGAGCTTCTTACAAATGCAGAACCTCAGGCCCAGCCCAGACCTACTGAACCACACTGCATTTTAACAAGATCTTTAGGTGACTGGCATGCTCATTAAACTTCTTGAAAGGCAGCTGAATCTACTCCACTCAGTTGAGAAAAGAGGCCTAGAGAGGTTACGTGACTCTCCCAACAAGGGTATAACCCAGAATATCTGATTCTGACACCAGGTGTTTTTTTTTTTTCTTACATGACATATTGCCTCTCAACAAACCTGATTCCCACCACATCCCTCTGGAAACGAATTCAATTAACAAGTGAATTTCCCATATATTTTTTAAAATTCATGAGAACCTGACATTTTTCCAAATACTGTATTATATACTTGAGCAGAATCTGTAAATCAATCAAACTTCTTCCTTCTTTGGGTAAAAGGACAAATCTTTTCAGCAAGAGTGTCTTCAAGAAGACCAATGTAATTAATTAATGGCTATGTATTTTTTCAAAGGTCAGTACTATAGTCTCCTTAGGCAGAGAATATATTATCGAGTGCAGCTGAAAACTTGGGCCTTTTAGCATAGGATCAATAAACACAATACTGAAAGCCAGGCTCATTTTCTAAATGTGGCTCCAGCGGGAAAGTTCAGAAATGCATTAAAATGTACCATCCCCCCCCACCAACAGCAATGATAACCAAGTCTTCCTATTACACTAAAAAGGCGCTGCCTTTTTTCCTTAATTCTAAGAAATTATAATTTTATTAGGGAAAATTGTGAATAAAACCTCAGATTAACATTATTTTAAAAGGCAAATATTAATTATGGTATCTATGTATTATTTTAAAAATTATTTCTTCGGCCATACAGGCTTTCATGAGAGGCCATTCTTAATTTTCAGAATAGAATTTTATGACACAGGAATTCCAGAGTCTTCTATAGAACAATATTAAAAAACCTATGGTTTATAGAATAAAGAGCTTCTGAATCTTTCAGTGGGGTGTGTTTTCTTAACAAAATACACATTGAATGGTAAAAAAATGTCAAAACCAGTATTATTCCTTCAAGAATACTGGTAGAAGAGTCAACTGGTATAGCCTTTACAAAGGGCAGCTTGGTAATATGCATTAAAAAAAATAAATTATGCATGCTGCTTGACCCAGTAATTTCCCTCAAAAATGTGACCTAAAGGAATAATTAAAAATGTAAATAAATAAAAGTGCATTATAAAGTATATGGTGTTTTACCATTAATAGGATAATGTAGATCTGAAATGGAATCACCTCCTCACACCTGGGTGGCTTAGTCAGTTAAGTGTCCAACACTTGGTTTGGGTTCAGTTCATTATCTCAGCACCCTGAGATCCAGCCCCACGTCAGGCTCCATGGTGGGGGGGGGGGGGTGTCTGCTGGAGACTCTCCCTCTCCTGCCCCACCCTGCCACACACACTAAATTAATCAATAAATCTTTAAAAATAAAAATACTTAAATCATATATTAGTATATATTAAATAAATGTAAATAAATGTGTATTCATGTATAGAGTAAGTAGAACTATGATGTCCACTAAAATATATCAGTAATTATATCTCTCCACAGCTGGGTTGTTATTCATTTTTACTTTCCATATAATGTCATGTATAGCTTGAATTTTCTACAAAATCAAGTAAGATGTATTTACAATCAGTTTTAAAATAAAATTATATTCTTAAAAAAAACAGAAAGTAGATGTACAAATTCAAGGCTTGGGGTGAATAAGGAAGTTTAGCAATGAAAAAAAAAAAAAAAAAGCAAAAACCTCACCCACCTGACTACTAACACTTCAGGTTTTTGGAATAGGGAAAAGGCAGAAATAAGAAAAAGATGAAAGGGTGGGAACAATCTGCAACCTGTTAAAACCGGAGATGCTCACCACTTTTGCCACATCAAAAATAGTGCAAGGAAAAGCTGCTCCTAAGTCTACCAACCCCTGAACAAAACCAATCACACACTCCGGTCTTCGGAGCTCTCTACCATGATCATTCAGCTCTACACTCAGCGGGCCCTGTGTAAAGTAACATGGAAATAAATCACACACCACAAAGTTTCACTGTTCTTTTCAGTAATTCTTTTTTTTTTTTTTTTAAAGATTTTTATTTATTTATTTGACAGAAAGAGAGAGCGCACAAGCAGGGGAGCAGCAGACAGAGGAAGAAGCAGGCTCCAGGCTGAGCAGGGCGCCAACATGGGGCTCAAGCCCAGGGCCAGGCCTGGGATCATGACCTGAGCCAAAGGCAGATGCTTAATGGACTGAGCCACCCAGGTGCCCTCAGTAATTCTTCATAGAGAGCAATTCTAAATTTCCTTCTTTTGTTTTTTTTTTTTTTTTTTTTTATGATTTTTTATTATATTATGTTAGTCACCATACAGTACATCCCCGGTTTCCGATGTAAGGCTCGATGATTCATTAGTTGTGTATAAATTTCCTTCTTTTGATGTACCAATATGGATCAGAGCTTTACTGCCCCTCATTTTTCTCTTTTTCTGGGTCTTGGGAGTGAAAGGCAATTGCATTGGTGACACGTCACAGTGACAGGAGTTCTCAGTTTTCCCATCAAAGATTATACCAGTGAAACCAAAAGAATGGCAAAATAAGAAAAGTGAACCACGGTTCTTTGATCTATGGAAACTTGTAGACCTCCTGGGTCTAAAAGTTTTTCTTAGACCTCCTAAAATTTAGATGCAAAATCCAAATAACTCGACTCCTAGTCTTTTAGTACCCAAGGGTCACAAACTTTTATTTACAAGGCTTATTTTGACCTTGTAAAATAAAACTGGGTATTGTATTAACAATTCTGTGAACCCATACTCCATGAAAAAAAAACAAGAAAAATACCCAAACTGATAGCTAAGAACGCATTTTGCACAATGCTCTAAATCAACTCCCGTTTACTTCTCTCTTATAAAGAACTGGCTTAATTACAGAGTAAAACCCACACACAAATCAATCTAATGAATAAGAATTGACTATGTGTCCATTTAGCAACTGAAAGTTTATTTTAGTATTTGAAACTCCATGGTTCTTCAAACTAGAAACCTCAAGAATATAGTCTGATATTGATTTTTAAAAACAAATGCAACTAACACCATTTCATCTCTCATTAGGATTGATTTAAAACTCTTTTCACTGCCACTTACGCAGCATTGTTGAAGCATTATCTATATGGAGGAAAAAAAAGTATACTTGTCCCTTCAAATATCACTCAATCACCAAACACACTTTAATTCAATGGTAAATACATCATTTGGAACAAACATTTTAACCACAGGTGAAAAACGAAAAGCAAACTTTCTACCACCCCAGTATTGACAGATAATCCTTATTACCGAGGAAAGGGAAAATAATCAGTCTCCGACCTATTTTACTTGAACCCTTCCATGAGTAGAGTAAATGGCAAATCAAGCTACTCTCCATTAAGATACTTTTCCTCAACAACTCAAATTCAAAGAAAGCTTAAGAACAGATACACAGAATGGAAGAAGAGAGAAGGAGGACACGTTCTCCTAAGCAATACTATAGTTCAGAGTCTGCTCCATAACCTAACTGAAGTATCGGCAAGAACTTTCCATCAGCTAGATCAGCTACCTTCTATCATTCATTATGACGTACTGCTTAAGCACACAAAGTGGCCAAAACACAAATATTTTGGAATTATCTCAGGCAAAGAGTAAAAACAAAAGAAAAAAAATTTTAAACCTGGGGCGCCTGGGTGGCACAGCGGTTAAGCGTCTGCCTTCGGCTCAGGGCGTGATCCCGGCGTTATGGGATCGAGCCCCACATCAGGCTCTTCCGCTATGAGCCTGCTCCTTCCTCTCCCACTCTCCCTGCTTGTGTTCCCTCTCTCGCTGGCTGTCTCTATCTCTGTCGGATAAATAAATAAAATCTTAAAAAAAAAAAAATTTTAAACCTACTATGTCCAATAGCTGGTCATTTTCAGAATTTATAGATGAGTATGTTATTAGCAGTAAGGATACTCTGCCTGTATTTTGTTTCATTAATGAAAGTATAATGGAAATATAAGAATCTGACAGCATTTATTAATATCTGTTTAGCAATTAAATACTTGACATTTAATAAAAAATTTAAGAATATCAAAAGAAGTGAAAGGAACAAAATCAAACGACGTTAATCTACCAGGAAAAGAGTCAGCTGTGTGTTTACTGTGACCTTGAGCTTACCACTAAATAAAAAAGAAATTTAAGAATTTTATGTGAGAAAGAAAAGGGGGAAGAAAAAAAGATACTCTGAGGGCTGTTGCCATCTTCTTTACTATTCTATCTGTTAAAAAATACTTCTAATTTTGTATCTAAAATGTTTTAAGTGTGCTTATTGATATAGTCTTAATGTTAGATTTTCCAAGAGCTATCTTTGGCCCTTTTCCTCTTATCTACAGTGTCTGCCTTGGTGATCTTATCTAGTCTCAAGGACTTAAATACATGCATAATTTAGAATTTCAGCTCAGTCTGTCTTTTTTTTTTTTTTTTAAGATTTTATTTATTTATTGGACAGAGAGAGACACAGTGAGAGAGGAAACACCAGCAGGGGGAGTGGGAGAGGAAGAAGCAGGCTTTCCGCTGAGCAGGGAGCCCGATGCAGGGCTTGATCCCAGGACCCTGGGATCATGACCTGAGCCAAAGGCAGACACTTAACAACAGAGCCACTTCAGGCGCCCCATCAGTCTTTCTAACTCCAAACTTACACATCTTACTGCACGCTTGACCAAGATATCTAACAGGTATCGCAAACTCATGTTTAAACTGAATCCCTAATTTGCACCACCCCTTCCTTCTCTAACCGTGCAACCCACAGTCTTCCCCATTTAAGTTGATGACAACTCCATTTTTCAAGTTGCTCCAGTCAAAATCTCTGGAGCCGCCCTTGATTGCTCCCTTTCTCTCATGCCCCACCACTTGGTGATGAAATCCTATTGCTTCAATCTTCCAAATATATCCAGAAACTGATCATATCCCACCATCTGTTCTGAGCTGCCATTATATCTTATCTAGATTACTGCAAGCTTCCTAACACATCTCCCTCTACCCTTAAATTTAGTCTTTCTACAACTGTCAGATCTATATTTTTAAAACTAAGTCAGGGGGTCTCTACTGTGTTCAAATCCTGAAATGGCTCCAGAGCTTCGAGTTAAAACCAATGCCCTTTCAATAACATGAGGTCTTGGGATGCCTGGGTGGCTCAGTTGGTTAAGCATCTGTCTTCGTTCGGCTCAGGTCACGATCCCAGGGTCCTAGGATCGAGTCCCGCATCGGGCTCTGTGCTTGGCGCAGAGCCTGCTTCTCCCCCTTCCTTGGCTGCTCCCCCTGCTTGTGCTCTCTCTCAAGTAAATTAAAAATAAAATAAAACAAAAAATAATAATACAAGGTCTTTCTGGCCTCCTGCAACCCTTCTGCCCTGTTATTCTACTCCCCTTGTTCATTCTCCCAGCCTCCTAAAGATTTCTTGAAGTTACCAGACAAATCATCATGGTCTCACTGAAGGCCTCTGCTCTCCTGAAAGGGATTTATCTCAAATATCTACTTGGCTAACTCCCTTACTTTCCTCAACTATTTGTTCAAAGATCATTTCTCAGTGAGGCTTACCCTGTCCACGCTATTTAAATTGCAACCAGTCCAGTCCCCTCCCAACCAAAAAAAAAAAAAAGTGGTGGAGGGGGGGAAACAACACACTATGACTTAGCTTTGGTGAACTCATCTCACCTAGCAAAGACTACAGAAAAAAAATACTGGAATTACAAAAGTATTTGCATGAGAAAAATGGAGTAAGAGATTAGCTAGAGCCTTTTGTCAAGACTCCACTCATGTTTAGGGACTTGAAAAGCTAACTCCATATACAAAGGATGAAGAAAAAAGGTCAGTTACCAAAAAGAATCTATATATATTGAGAGGCCCTATCTGAGTCATAAACATACAGATGCTACACACTAATCTCAGTGTGTCATGGGGCAAAAACAAAACACAATTTAAAGCACAGCAAAGCATTTCCTTACCTACACATGGCAATAGAGAAACAGCAAGAAAATATACTCCAATTCCAGGCATATGCAAATAAATAATAATTTCTGCTCCATATAACCGTAAAAGTTTGTCCCTAAGAGGCTTACCTGAGACCTGATGCTTAGTTTAAAAAAAAAAAAAGAAAAAGAATCTCAAAAAAGAATTTAAATCTGATTAGCCAACATCTGACTTCTTTTTTTTTTTTTTTTTTAAAGATTCTGTTTATTTATTCAACAGAGATAGAGACAGCCAGCGAGAGAGGGAACACAAGCAGGGGGAGTGGGAGAGGAAGGAGCAGGCTCATAGCGGAGGAGCCTGATGTGGGGCTCGATCCCATAACGCCGGGATCACGCCCTGAGCCGAAGGCAGACGCTTAACCACTGTGCCACCCAGGCGCCCCCTGACTTCTTAATTCACAGTTTTGGTTTTCAAAAAAGACACCTAAAACTCCAATCAGTTTAGCTTAAAATAAAGTGACAAACAGAAAAACATGCATTTCAATGGGGAAATGCAAAATCAGTAATTTATTCAAACATGTACTGAGCACCTAATGTTAGGTAGGCCTGTGATACGAGCTGACTGGTCTCAAGTACAGTGACTACAGTCGAAATGAGGTATAAATACCAAACACGTGAGCATTTTCTCCCTTTTCAATAAATTTATCAAATATATTGACCATATTGGCTACATATTCTGGAAGTTTTCCATTCGAACAAATGTGCAATGAGCATCTATTATGTGCATGGAACTGTACTAGATGCAAAGAGGTTATAAAGGTGAAAAATAGTTTATATTTATTGTTTCCTATGTATCCCGGACACTGTATGCTATCTTAGAAATCAACCTACCAACTTAATGAGTTAAATACATCCCTGTTTTAGAGATAATAAACCATATGGTCTAGAAAGTTTAAGAGGCAAAACTACCACGTAGCAGAACTGGGGTTCAATCTCAGGCACTTTAAACTCCAAAACCCATGCTCTTAACTACCATGCTAACCTGTTTCCCTCAAGTAGCTTCCAGTCTAGAGGGCAGAAAGATATGCTTAGAAATAATAATACACCTAATCAGCTCTATCTCATTAGTGCCCAAAGTCTATCTGACAAATAAAAATAGCAAATTAAGTTTTCATGGGTAAAAAGTAAACACATTTTATACCACAGAATTACTCCCCAAAGAACAAATTTAATTTAATTTTTTTTAAAGATTTTATTTATTTACTTGAGAGAAAGAGCACAAGCAGGAAGAGCTGGAGAGGGAGAAGCAGGCTCCCCACTGAGCAGGGAGCCCGAGGAGGAAGAGGAGGAGGAGGAAGAGGAGGAGGAGGAGGAGGAGGAGGAGGAGGAGGAGAAGGAGGGGCTTGATCCCAGGACCCTGAGATCACGACCTGCGCCGAAGGTAGACGATTAACTGACTGAGGCACCCAGGCGCACCCCGGAACAAATTTAATTTTAAATAAATAAATGGCTTGTAGTTGTGTATGATCAGGGAAATGACAGTCTCACAAGAAAAATAAAAAGAATTAAATAATAGGTGATATAAGCAACTAATTTTCAGCTTCTTTCTACTCTAAAAAAGCTGCTGCATAATAGCTTCAATTTCTTCAGTGATGAGAATTCTAATTCTGTCCAACTCATCTCTTCCTAAACATAGGGACAAAATCAGATGACTTATAGCACAAAACTAAATACACTTTAACTTTTCACCTAGAAACTGTTTTTTACAAATTCTAAATACTTATGTAGAAAAAGCTTCCTTCTGCCAAGTAAAACTTCTTTTTGCACTCTGGCTGCACAAAGCTTCCCAAGACAGATGGGCAGCCTGCAAGGCCTTCAAATCCTTTGTTTAAAAAGTGGCCAATGGGTCCTATTGACCATTAAAGTCAGCCAGGTTTCTGGGAGGCACTGACCCCAATAAAGACATTATGTTTCTTCATCTTGCAAAGCCAGAGCAGACAAAAGAGCCAAAGCTAAAAGAAGAGAAACCAAAGTAAGATGAGACTTAAATATTAAAATCCATATCATACAAATTTGACACAAACCGCCCCTATTTTTCAACATTGCTGTCACAATGCTAACCTAAAAAAAATGAAAAGACTAACCCCACTCTGTTTTTAAAATCTTAGTCTATCATTCAACTAGGTAAAATCTCAGCAGTTGGTATGAACACAAACCGCCAACCTCCTTTAAAGGAAAAAAAAGAGGGCTCTCTTCTCATGTAAAACAGGGAGCTAACGGCAAAAAATCATATTTGAACATCGAAGACATTCCTAAATAATGGCAAAGTTTCACCTTAAAAAAAGAAGTAGAAATAACCAGGTGAATCTCAAGTTATATTGTGTAAAAAAACAATCTCATGAGCTTTGAGAAGAATTTATAAGATCAATTTTCAGAACTTTTCTTTGAATGTTAAATAATAATCTTATTATCAATGATCTGAAGTAAAATAAGTTTATTTTAAAATATAAAAGGATTACTTATGCTCTCCCATGATCTACCTCCTAAATGATTTCAAGAGATCTCGAGGATATTAAGAAACATGCAAATGTCTTTTATAAATAAAAAAATTTTGTTTACTAATCACATGCTCTCTAAATCAAAATAAAATTTCTTTAATAAAAACGAAGGGTACTGTTTAATAATCAGATGAGAATCATAATTCTGAGATGTTTAAAGTATCAAAGATACTTTTAAGCATAATGAACTGTAGTGATTGATTACGTTAGCCAGTCTGTTCTCAAATCCTACATTACTTCATTTGCCCCACAGCTTATTTTGTAAGAGATTTGAGTATATATAAACTTTTCTTTGAGTGTCTATTCTTTATTGATTACATCCACAGCAACAAGGAAACAAAACAAGGGCAACTGACTGCAACTCCAGATTGGCTACCGGAAGATGAGAATATGTGAGAATCTAATGGAAACAAGGCAGGGACTGTTGGAGTCCATGAATATTTCAGAAGAATAATGAAAAAGTGTGCCAGATGGGTTTGCTTGCAGCTGGCTAACAACTAAATTTCTGACCAAAGCCAAATGCTTCCTTACATAATTTATCAAGCACTTTTCAGTTCCCCTCCACTACAACCCTTTTCATTCTTTTTTTTTTTTCATTTTCCTTTTCTGTTTTTAAAAAGCAATACCACCAACACTTCCCTTTCAAATTAGGACTATTATATAAAATTTTAAAAAGAGAAAAGAAAAGAACACCTGTGTGGCATGTACTGCTGAGTGTGAAGCATAAATGCAGGTGTTACTACCACCGAAGCAAAAACGGACAAAGAAGTGCTACAAAAGCTAACCCTCTTTTTTAAACAAAGTAGTTTAAAATAAACACTAATTGCAAGGGTTAGCAACAGCACGAATACAAATCAATTCTGCATAGCCATCAGAGGTGAACGCTCACCCTTCCCAGAGCTCACTGTCCCTGCCCATCTCTCCAGACTCAACTTCCAACGTTCTACTGGATATTCCAGATACAGAAGCAGCTGAGTTCACTTGTATTCTCAAGTTTTTAACAATAAAAATATTAACATCTGAGCACCTCCTATGTGCCTGGCACTGTTCTAAGCATTTGACCAGCATATTCCAAGAGGAGTTAAGAGTACTATTATTATTACGTAAAGAGAATTCATGTAACTCGCCCAAAGCTTCCCAGCCCATGCTCAAACTCTGCAACACTCT